>NC_066583.1:396866149-396996399 GCF_024323335.1 Lathyrus oleraceus
TATTGTTATAAATTTTCTTATCTCTTATTTTAAATTATAAAGATGCAATAATTTATAATTTTAATCCTATTGAGTTTTAATTGCTTTAAATTATTTTGTTACTTTTCTTGTTTGAATTCTTATAAACTTTTCAGAATTGTCTATTAATTTCACTGATCTAATAATTTTAAATTAGAGTTCGATCATGTGCAACACAACGGAGAGTATAAAAATAAAACTTTGACAAGATTTTGAATCAAATATATATTAAAATATTTAATAGTTAGAATTAAATATCTTAAAGATTATACTAATTTTGTACATTTAGTGATTATTGCATATAAAAGTTCATAATTATTCCTATTATACAAATAAAAAGATAAATGAAATAATAAATTACTAATTAATCGTTACTTAATAAACCAACATAGAAACAAAGAAGCCCCTAACAAATTACAATACAATGATATAGTACCATGCCTATAAATTAAGGCTTACTGCGGAGAAATCATTAACACATGTATACATAAAATATAAGCATACACATATTAAAATTATGATGATGGAGAAGAAATATGTTTCTCTTTTCATGGTTGTGATGGTTCTAGGAATGATGGTATCAAAATTTGAAGCACGTCAAATTGACGACATTACTGCCCGAGGCTCTTTGGTCCTTGTTGCCATGTCTTCCCTTTTGCAAGGAACTGGAGGTGCTACACCACCTAAAAAGTTGTGATGGAGCAAATACTTTAAATCAAAAGGCAAAACACCACCCCGATTCGAAGGGATGTTTGCAATTGTCTCAACCCGCAGCATCGAGATTTGGAGTTAACCTGACAAATCAAAAACAACTACCACAACTTTGTAACATTACTCTGTCGGTTCCTTTTGATCCTAGCATTGATTGCAACTTGTAAGTAATATTTCTTCATAATACTTGATATAAAAATATGAGATGCATATTTTTTATAGAGTTTAAGTTTGAGGTAAATATTTTTTTTTTTTAAATTCAAATAAAGAAAATGTTTACGTCTTATCGCCTAAAACATACGTCTCCTCCATGAAATCAACTATGCATAGTATTAATTGATTGAATATTTAAATAATTTTATCACCATTATTTTTTTTTGTGCAGGGTTCAATAATCTATTTCACGGGGACGGTGTTTATCGCAAAGATATATAAAATATTGTATTAAGAAATTCTTAATTCCATTAGTATATGTATTTTCTCTTTTACTTAAGTTGAAGTTGTCACTCTCGTAATGTTTTTTTAAAAATTATTTGATTTAGTTATTCTCTTCTTCTTTTTGGCTATTATCCACACACCTAATAATAGAAAGATTAAAAATAGTGTATTGTTAAAACTCATACATCCACATTATGGTCTAATAGGTCATATACTAGCACTACAATTTTAAGCTTTTTAAGTTATTCTAGAAATTAAATTATAAAACTTGTTAACAAAGTCTCATTAAATACGTGTTAAAAAGACTCAACAAAATAAAAACTAATAAAATAAATTTAAACTACGAACATATATTTTTGTAGATAAAAGAACTAAATGATAGAAACTTAATAAAAAGATATTGTTGTGTATAAATTTGTGCAATGATAATTTACATTGTAATCAATATATTTGTGAAACTGTTTAAACCATTTAAATTTAATACAATTACCTTTGAATTCATCTATAAGATTATTTTCGTGTTTATTTTCCCTTAATTCAAACCTTTTTTTTTTATATTGAATCAATTATTTTAAATAAAGGATCTATTTATATATATATTTTATGAGAAATCTTGTAGGACATAAACCAAACCTAGCAAAATAAATTTGTACATCCGGTTAGAACTACGTTTAAAATTAGTATTATCAACGACATATTATTGTAGTCCAATATTTACCAATACGCACTATTCATTATTAACTTTTATGCGAAGGATTCCACCATCACTAGCTTGATGTTTTTGACTTAAAATTAAAATATAATTAGTTTTTTGAAGTTTTCCACTCTACATCTTATCATCCTAGTTGACTACATTTTCAAATATATTTTTATATATATATTATTATTTTTGCATCTTAGAATATCTTTTGATGGAATTTTTTAATAATATTATCTTCAACAGTTAAATAGAAGGTGTCCACTAAATCCTACAACAGGGAATATATTTTCTATGTTTATATATGTTTTATGAATGGTAAGATTTAGATCTACATAGTTCTTTAAGATCTTGTTTTGAACAATCATCATAAAAAAATTGAACCACTCTTAACTTCTCCAATCACATCGATAACCATTTTTTTGTTTTTAATCAAAATTGGATAATGTGGCTTGTTTTTGTAGATATCATATTGATATTTGTGATTTCAGGAACCAACATTTTTTACTGATCTAAGTCTAAGTGAGTCTTATTTAACTATCCCTCCATCATTTTAGTCATGTTGTTTTGACTTTTTTGTGATATATCAAATATAAATATTTTCCACAATATCATTCTCACCGATTTCCCTCCCGACTACCTTGTTTATGATTAAAAAAAAATCATAAATTATTTTATAATACAACATGATTTTTTTAATGAGATTAAGTTTATACCTCTAAACAACAATGGTGTAGATGTTATCAAGAGTTAAATATTATAAATATAACCACTTCAATAGTTTCACCACGACTTAACGAGAAGATTATGAAAAAAATATTTCTACAATGTTATTGCATGTATTCTTATACCATTTAAAACACTTAGTATTAAAAGTAGTATATACACATATATGAAACTAATTAGAGCGTTTTAATTTAATTTTATTTAAAAGATTTGGGTTGTTGGTCATGAAATACGAACAATGTGTGTCTTGATTATCACATGAATCTAAACAGTGCTTAAAATAAAACAAGATAAAATAATATTAATCATAAATATGTTTGTTACATTACTTTAAATATTTTTTTGTATGTTAATTTATAATGAATTTTCTAATTTTAAATATTTACTGAAAAAAGATAATAACTTGTTCTTATACAAAAAAATTATCAAATAAATTATTAAATATATGTTTTCAACCATCTATATATTTATTTTTTTAAATCGTGATTCATTATTTTAATTCAAATAATTTCATATGAGTGTTAAATTGATTTTTTTAAAAGGAGATAACCTATTTTTGCATGATGAATTTATTGAAACTTTAATATATTTTTCTATTTCATTTGTATTATCATTTCATGATATTGATTTTGTATTTATTTAAATTTCTTAATTTTTCATACAAATAATATTCCTACAAAAAGTAATAAATTTTTGAATCATATAATATTTTTGTAAAACCTATCCTTACAAACTAATCATTAATCAGTTAAAGATCTTAAATAGGAAATGGTTACAATATCAATCAATAATTTAATTTCCATTAAAAACGATTAGTTTTCAAACTTTTACATTATTTTTAACAAACTGTATATTATAATTTTATTATAAAAACAAAATAAGACTTAAGAAAAAATAAAATTGAAAATACATTACAATGCAAGCTCGATTAAATTTACTATAAAGAAATATCGACTAGATAATTTGAATAAAACAACGAAAGTAAACCACGGTCATGTAAATCATATGTTGAATCTTGGATATAAACATTTTTTTCAATGAGTAAGATCGAAAATAAATTTACATACTCTTATAAAATCGACAAAAGGTAGAAAATTTTATTAATTAAGATAAAATTAATGGTCATATGAAATCCAATATGAAGAAATTTAAATGAGTATCTCTAGGTTAAAGCAGTAAGCTTTTTCAACAAAAATAAAATTAAATACCCATAAATAAAATAAATTATGATCATTATTTTACTCTCCATTAAGGTTTATATCAAAAGATTAATTATAACCATTTTTGTTTCTTTCACTGTTAAAAAAATAGAAATCTACTTTTGAAGTACTTAGTTTTGATTAAATATTTAAAGATGTACTTGCTTATTGATAAGAGCTATAATTTGGTACTCATTAATCAAAAAGTAAAATAACATTTGGTATAATAGTAAAATGGTTAATAGTTTGACTATTATTGTTATAAATTTTCTTATCTCTTATTTTAAATTATAAAGATGCAATAATTATAATTTTAATCCTATTGAGTTTTAATTGCTTTAAATTATTTTGTTACTTTTCTTGTTTGAATTCTTATAAACCTTTTCAGAATTGTCTATTAATTTTCACTGATCTAATAATTTTAAATTAGAGTTCCGATCATGTGCAACACAAGGGAGAGTATAAAAATAAAACTTTGACAAGATTTGTGAATCAAATATTATTATTAAAATATTTAATAGTTAGAATTAAATATCTTAAAGATTATACTAATTTTGTACATTTAGTGATTATTGCATATAAAAGTTCATAATTATTCCTATTATACAAATAAAAAGATAAATGAAATAATAAATTACTAATTAATCGTTACTTTAATAAACCAACATAGAACAAAGAAGAAGCCCTAACAAATTACAATACAATGATATAGTACCATGCCTATAAATTAAGGCATACTGCGGAGATAAATCATTAACACATTCTACATAAAAATTATAAGCATACACATATTAAAATTATGATGATGGAGAAGAAATATGTTTCTCTTTTCATGGTTGTGTGGTTCTAGGAATGATGGTATCAAAATTTGAAGCCGTCAAATTGACGACATTACATGCCCGAGGCTCTTTTGTCCTTGTTGCCATGTCTTCCTTTTTGCAAGGAACTGGAGGTGCTACACCACCTAAAAACTGTTGTGATGGAGCAAATAGTTTAAATCAAAAGGCCACACCACCCCGATTCGAAGGGATGTTTGCAATTGTCTCAAACCCGCAGCATCGAGATTTGGAGTTAAACCTGACAAATCAAAACAACTACCACAACTTTGTAACATTACTCTGTCGGTTCCTTTTGATCCTAGCATTGATTGCAACACGTAAGTAATATTTCTTCATAATACTTGATAAAAAATATGAGATGCATATTTTTATAAGAGTTTAATGTTTGAGGTAAATATTTTTTTTTTTAAATAAAATAAATGAAAATGTTTACGTCCTTATCGCCTAAAACATACGTCTCCTCCATGAAATCAACTATGCATAGTATTATTTGATTGAATATTTAAATAATTTTATAACCATTATTTGTTTTTGTGCAGGGTTCAATAAATCTATTTCACGGGGACGGTGTTTATCGCAAAGATATATAAAATAATTGTATTAAGAAATTCTTAATTCCATAGTATATGTATTTTCTCTTTTTACTTAAGTTGAAGTTGTCACTCTCGTGATGTATTTTTTAAAAATTATTTTGATTTAGTTATTCTCTCTTCTTTTTGGCTATTGTCCAACACACCTAATAACTAGAAAAGATTAAAAAATAGTGTTAATTGTTAAAACTCATACATCCACATTTATGGTCTAATAGGTCATATACTAGCACTACAATTTTAAGCTTTTTAAGTTATTCTAGAAATTAAATCATAAAACTTGTTAACAAAGTCTCATTTAAATACGTGTTAAAAAACTCAACCAAATAAAAAACTAATAAAATAAATTTAAACTAGGAACATATATTTTTGTAGATAAAACAACTAAATGATAGAAACTTAATAAAAAGATATTGTTTGTGTATAATATTTGTGCAATGATAATTTACATTGTTAATCAATTATATTTGTGAAACTGTTTTAAACCATTTAAATTTAATATAATTACCTTTGAATTCATCTATAAGATTATTTTCGTGTTAATTTTCCCTTAATTCAAACCTATTTTTTTTTATATTGAATCAATTTATTTTAAATAAAGGATATTATTATATATCTATCTTTTATGAGAAATCTTGTAGGACATAAACCAAACCTAGCAAAATAAATTTGTACATCCGGTTAGAACTACGTTTAAAATTAGTATTATCAACGACATATTATTGTAGTCCAAATATTTACCAATACGCACTATTCATTATTAACTTTTATGCGAAGGATTCCACCATCACTAGCTTGATGTTTTTGACTTAAAATTAAAATATAATTAGTTTTTTGAAGTTTTCCACTCTACATCTTATCATCCTAGTTGACTACATTTTCAAATATATTTTATAATATATATATTATTATTTTTGCATCTTAGAATATCTTTGATGGAATTTTTTAATAATATTATCTTCAACAGTTAAATAGAAGGTGTCCACTAAATCCTACAACAGGGAATTATATTTTCTATGTTTATATATGTTTTATGAATGGTAAGATTTAGATCTACATAGTTCTTTAAGATCTGTTTTTGAACAATCATCATAAAAAAATTGAACCACTCTTAACTTCTCCAATCACATCGATAACCATTTTTTGTTTTTAATCAAAAATTGAGTAATGTGGCTTGTTTTTGTAAGATATCTATATTGATATTTGTGATTTCAGGAACCAACATTTTGTTACTGATCTCAAGTCTAAGTGAGTCTTATTTAACTTATCCCTCCATCATTTTAGTCATGTTGTTTTGACTTTTTTGTGATATATCAAATATAAATATTTTCCACAATATCATTCTCACCCGATTTCCCTCCCGACTACCTTGTTTATGATTAAAAAAATCATAAATTATTTATAATACAACATGATTTTTTTAATGAGATTAAGTTTATACCTCTAAACAACAATGGTGTAGATGTTATCAAGAGTTAAATATTATAAATATAACCACTTCAATAGTTTCACACGACTTAACGAGAAGATTATGAAAAAAAATATTTCTACAATGTTATTGCATGTATTCTTATACCATTTAAAACACTTAGTATTAAAAAGTAGTATATACACATATATGAAACTAATTAGAGCGTTTTAATTTAATTTTATTTAAAAGATTTGGGTTGTTGGTCATGAAATACGAACAATGTGTGTCTTGATTATCACATGAATTCTAAACAGTGCTTAAAATAAAACAAGATAAAATAATATTAATCATAAATATGTTTGTTACATTACTTTAAATATTTTTTTTATGTTAATTTATAATAAATTTTCTAATTTTAAATATTTTACTGAAAAAAATAATAACTTGTTCTTTTATACAAAAAATTATCAAATAAATTATTAAATAAATATGTTTCAACCATCTATATATTTTATTTTTTAAATCGTGATTCATTATTTTAATTCAAATAATTTCATATGAGTGTTAAATTGATTTTTTTAAAAGGTAGATAACCTATTTTTGCATGATGAATTTATTGAAACTTTAATATATTTTTCTATTTTCATTTTTATTATCATTTCATGATATTGATTTTGTATTTATTTTAAATTTCTTAATTTTTCATACAAATAATATTCCTACAAAAAGTAATAAATTTTTGATTCATATAATATATTTTTGTAAAACCTATCCTTTACAAACTAATCATTAATCAGTTAAAGATCTTAAATAGGAAATGGTTACAATATCAATCAATAATTTAATTTCCATTTAAAAACGATTAGTTTTCAAACCTTTTACATTATTTTTAACAAACTGTATATTATAATTTTATTATAAAACAAAAATAATACTTAAGGAAAAATAAAATTGAAAATACATTACAATGCAAGCTCGATTAAATTTACTATAAAGAAATATCGACTAGATAATTTGAATAAAACAACGAAAGTAAACCACGGTCATGTAAATCATATGTTGAATCTTGGATATAAACATTTTTTTCAATGAGTAAGATCGAAAATAAATTTACATACTCTTATAAAATCGACAAAAGGTAGAAAATTTTATTAATTAAGATAAAATTAATGGTCATATGAAATCCAATATGAAGAAATTTAAATGAGTATCTCTAGGTTAAAGCAGTAAGCTTTTTCAACAAAAATAAAAATTAAATACCCATAAATAAAATAAATTATGATCATTATTTTACTCTCCATTAAGGTTTATATCAAAAGATTAATTATAACCATTTTTGTTTCTTTCACTGTTAAAAAATAGAAATCTACTTTTGAAGTACTTAGTTTTGATTAAATATTTAAAGATGTACTTGCTTATTGATAAGAGCTATAATTTGGTACTCATTAATCAAAAAGTAAAATAACATTTGGTATAATAGTAAAATGGTTAATAGTTTGACTATTATTGTTATAAATTTTCTCATCTCTTATTTTAAATTATAAAGATGCAATAATTTATAATTTTAATCCTATTGAGTTTTAATTGCTTTAAATTATTTTGTTACTTTTCTTGTTTGAATTCTTATAAACCTTTTCAGAATTGTCTATTGATTTTCACTGATCTAATAATTTTAAATTAGAGTTCCGATCATGTGCAACACAAGGGAGAGTATAAAAATAAAACTTTGACAAGATTTGTGAATCAAATATATTATTAAAATATTTAATAGTTAGAATTAAATATCTTAAAGATTATACTAATTTTGTACATTTAGTGATTATTGCATATAAAAGTTCATAATTATTCCTATTATACAAATAAAAAGATAAATGAAATAATAAATTACTAATTAATCGTTACTTTAATAAACCAACATAGAAACAAAGAAGCCCCTAACAAATTACAATACAATGATATAGTACCATGCCTATAAATTAAGGCATACTGCGGAGATAAATCATTAACACATTCTACATAAAAATTATAAGCATACACATATTAAAATTATGATGATGGAGAAGAAATATGTTTCTCTTTTCATGGTTGTGGTGGTTCTAGGAATGATGGTATCAAAATTTGAAGCACGTCAAATTGACGACATTACATGCCCCGAGGCTCTTTTGTCCTTGTTGCCATGTCTTCCCTTTTGCAAGGAACTGGAGGTGCTACACCACCTAAAAACTGTTGTGATGGAGCAAATAGTTTAAATCAAAAGGCCAACACCACCCGATTGAAGGGATGTTTGCAATTGTCTCAAACCCGCAGCATCGAGATTTGGAGTTAAACCTGACAAATCAAAACAACTACCACAACTTTGTAACATTACTCTGTCGGTTCCTTTTGATCCTAGCATTGATTGCAACACGTAAGTAATATTTCTTCATAATACTTGATATAAAAATATGAGATGCATATTTTTTATAAGAGTTTAATGTTTGAGGTAAATATTTTTATTTTTTAAATTAAAATAAATGAAAATGTTTACGTCCTTATCGCCTAAAACATACGTCTCCTCCATGAAATCAACTATGCATAGTATTATTTGATTGAATATTTAAATAATTTTATAACCATTATTTGTTTTTTGTGCAGGGTTCAATAAATCTATTTCACGGGGACGGTGTTTATCGCAAAGATATATAAAATAATTGTATTAAGAAATTCTTAATTCCATTAGTATATGTATTTTCTCTTTTTACTTAAGTAGAAGTTGTCACTCTCGTGATGTATTTTTTAAAAATTATTTTGATTTAGTTATTCTATTCTTCTTTTTGGCTATTGTCCAACACACCTAATAACTAGAAAAGATTAAAAATAGTGTTAATTGTTAAAACTCATACATCCACATTTATGGTCTAATAGGTCATATACTAGCACTACAATTTTAAGCTTTTTAAGTTATTCTAGAAATTAAATTATAAAACTTGTTAACAAAGTCTCATTTAAATACGTGTTAAAAAAACTCAACCAAATAAAAAACTAATAAAATAAATTTAAACTAGGAACATATATTTTTGTAGATAAAACAACTAAATGATAGAAACTTAATAAAAAGATATTGTTTGTGTATAATATTTGTGCAATGATAATTTACATTGTTAATCAATTATATTTGTGAAACTGTTTAAACCATTTAAATTTAATATAATTACCTTTGAATTCATCTATAAGATTATTTTCGTGTTAATTTTCCCTTAATTCAAACCTATTTTTTTTTTATATTGAATCAATTTATTTTAAATAAAGGATATTATTATATATCTATCTTTTATGAGAAATCTTGTAGGACATAAACCAAACCTAGCAAAATAAATTTGTACATCCGGTTAGAACTACGTTTAAAATTAGTATTATCAACGACATATTATTGTAGTCCAAATATTTACCAATACGCACTATTCATTATTAACTTTTATGCGAAGGATTCCACCATCTCTAGCTTGATGTTTTTGACTTAAAATTAAAATATAATTAGTTTTTTGAAGTTTTCCACTCTACATCTTATCATCCTAGTTGACTACATTTTCAAATATATTTTATAATATATATATTATTATTTTTGCATCTTAGAATATCTTTTGATGGAATTTTTTAATAATATGATCTTCAACAGTTAAATAGAAGGTGTCCACTAAATCCTACAACAGGGAATTATATTTTCTATGTTTATATATGTTTTATGAATGGTAAGATTTAGATCTACATAGTTCTTTAAGATCTGTTTTTGAACAATCATCATAAAAAAATTGAACCACTCTTAACTTCTCCAATCACATCGATAACCATTTTTTTGTTTTTAATCAAAAATTGAGTAATGTGGCTTGTTTTTGTAAGATATCTATATTGATATTTGTGATTTCAGGAACCAACATTTTGTTACTGATCTCAAGTCTAAGTGAGTTTTGACTTTTTCGTGATATATCAAATATAAATATTTTCCACAATATCATTCTCACCCGATTTCCCTCCCGACTACCTTGTTTATGATTAAAAAAATCATAAATTATTTTATAATACAACATGATTTTTTTTAATGAGATTAAGTTTATACCTCTAAACAACAATGGTGTAGATGTTATCAAGAGTTAAATATTATAAATATAACCACTTCAATAGTTTCACACGACTTAACGAGAAGATTATGAAAAAAAATATTTCTACAATGTTATTGCATGTATTCTTATACCATTTAAAACACTTAGTATTAAAAAGTAGTATATACACATATATGAAACTAATTAGAGCGTTTTAATTTTAATTTTATTTAAAAGATTTGGGTTGTTGGTCATGAAATACGAACAAAGTGTGTCTTGATTATCACATGAATTCTAAACAGTGCTTAAAATAAAACAAGATAAAATAATATTAATCATAAATATGTTTGTTACATTACTTTAAATATATTTTTTATGTTAATTTATAATGAATTTTCTAATTTTAAATATTTTACTGAAAAAGATAATAACTTGTTCTTTTATACAAAAAATTATCAAATAAATTATTAAATAAATATGTTTCAACCATCTATATATTTATTTTTTAAATCGTGATTCATTATTTTAATTCAAATAATTTCATATGAGTGTTAAATTGATTTTTTTAAAAGGTAGATAACCTATTTTTGCATGATGAATTTATTGAAACTTTAATATATTTTTCTATTTTCATTTTTATTATCATTTCATGATATTGATTTTGTATTTATTTTAAATTTCTTAATTTTTCATACAAATAATATTCCTACAAAAAGTAATAAATTTTTGATTCATATAATATATTTTTGTAAAACCTATCCTTTACAAACTAATCATTAATCAGTTAAAGATCTTAAATAGGAAATGGTTACAATATCAATCAATAATTTAATTTCCATTTAAAAACGATTAGTTTTCAAACCTTTTACATTATTTTTAACAAACTGTATATTATAATTTTATTATAAAACAAAAATAATACTTAAGGAAAAATAAAATTGAAAATACATTACAATGCAAGCTCGATTAAATTTACTATAAAGAAATATCGACTAGATAATTTGAATAAAACAACGAAAGTAAACCACGGTCATGTAAATCATATGTTGAATCTTGGATATAAACATTTTTTTCAATGAGTAAGATCGAAAATAAATTTACATACTCTTATAAAATCGACAAAAGGTAGAAAATTTTATTAATTAAGATAAAATTAATGGTCATATGAAATCCAATATGAAGAAATTTAAATGAGTATCTCTAGGTTAAAGCAGTAAGCTTTTTCAACAAAAATAAAAATTAAATACCCATAAATAAAATAAATTATGATCATTATTTTACTCTCCATTAAGGTTTATATCAAAAGATTAATTATAACCATTTTTGTTTCTTTCACTGTTAAAAAATAGAAATCTACTTTTGAAGTACTTAGTTTTGATTAAATATTTAAAGATGTACTTGCTTATTGATAAGAGCTATAATTTGGTTCTCATTAATCAAAAAGTAAAATAACATTTGGTATAATAGTAAAATGGTTAATAGTTTGACTATTATTGTTATAAATTTTCTTATCTCTTATTTTAAATTATAAAGATGCAATAATTTATAATTTTAATCCTATTGAGTTTTAATTGCTTTAAATTATTTTGTTACTTTTCTTGTTTGAATTCTTATAAACCTTTTCAGAATTGTCTATTAATTTTCACTGATCTAATAATTTTAAATTAGAGTTCCGATCATGTGCAACACAACGGAGAGTATAAAAATAAAACTTTGACAAGATTTGTGAATCAAATATATTATTAAAATATTTAATAGTTAGAATTAAATATCTTAAAGATTATACTAATTTTGTACATTTAGTGATTATTGCATATAAAAGTTCATAATTATTCCTATTATACAAATAAAAAGATAATTGAAATAATAAATTACTAATTAATCGTTACTTTAATAAACCAACATAGAAACAAAGAAGCCCCTAACAAATTACAATACAATGATATAGTACCATGCCTATAAATTAAGGCATACTGCGGAGATAAATCATTAACACATTCTACATAAAAATTATAAGCATACACATATTAAAATTATGATGATGGAGAAGAAATATGTTTCTCTTTTCATGGTTGTGGTGGTTCTAGGAATGATGGTATCAAAATTTGAAGCACGTCAAATTGACGACATTACATGCCCCGAGGCTCTTTTGTCCTTGTTGCCATGTCTTCCCTTTTTGCAAGGAACTGGAGGTGCTACACCACCTAAAAACTGTTGTGATGGAGCAAATACTTTAAATCAAAAGGCAAACACCACCCCGATTCGAAGGGATGTTTGCAATTGTCTCAAACCCGCAGCATCGAGATTTGGAGTTAAACCTGACAAATCAAAACAACTACCACAACTTTGTAACATTACTCTGTCGGTTCCTTTTGATCCTAACATTGATTGCAACACGTAAGTAATATTTCTTCATAATACTTGATATAAAAATATGAGATGCATATTTTTTATAAGAGTTTAATGTTTGAGGTAAATATTTTTATTTTTTAAATTAAAATAAATGAAAATGTTTACGTCCTTATAGCCTAAAACATACGTCTCCTCCATGAAATCAACTATGCATAGTATTAATTGATTGAATATTTAAATAATTTTATAACCATTATTTGTTTTTTGTGCAGGGTTCAATAAATCTATTTCACGGGGACGGTGTTTATCGCAAAGATATATAAAATAATTGTATTAAGAAATTCTTAATTCCATTAGTATATGTATTTTCTCTTTTTACTTAAGTTGAAGTTGTCACTCTCGTAATGTATTTTTTAAAAATTATTTTGATTTAGTTATTCTCTTCTTCTTTTTGGCTATTGTCCAACACACCTAATAACTAGAAAAGATTAAAAAATAGTGTTAATTGTTAAAACTCATACATCCACATTTATGGTCTAATAGGTCATATACTAGCACTACAATTTTAAGCTTTTTAAGTTATTCTAGAAATTAAATTATAAAACTTGTTAACAAAGTCTCATTTAAATACGTGTTAAAAAGACTCAACCAAATAAAAAACTAATAAAATAAATTTAAACTACGAACATATATTTTTGTAGATAAAAGAACTAAATGATAGAAACTTAATAAAAAGATATTGTTTGTGTATAATATTTGTGCAATGATAATTTACATTGTTAATCAATTATATTTGTGAAACTGTTTAAACCATTTAAATTTAATACAATTACCTTTGAATTCATCTATAAGATTATTTTCGTGTTAATTTTCCCTTAATTCAAACCTATTTTTTTTTTATATTGAATCTATTTATTTCAAATAAAGGATATTATTATATATCTATATATTTTATGAGAAATCTTGTAGGACATAAACCAAACCTAGCAAAATAAATTTGTACATCCGGTTAGAACTACGTTTAAAATTAGTATTATCAACGACATATTATTGTAGTCCAAATATTTACCAATACGCACTATTCATTATTAACTTTTATGCGAAGGATTCCACCATCACTAGCTTGATGTTTTTGACTTAAAATTAAAATATAATTAGTTTTTTGAAGTTTTCCACTCTACATCTTATCATCCTTGTTGACTACATTTTCAAATATATTTTATAATATATATATTATTATTTTTGCATCTTAGAATATCTTTTGATGGAATTTTTAAATAATATTATCTTCAACCGTTAAATAGAAGGTGTCCACTAAATCCTACAACAGGGAATTATATTTTCTATGTTTATATATGTTTTATGAATGGTAAGATTTAGATCTACATAGTTCTTTAAGATCTGTTTTTGAACAATCATCATAAAAAAATTGAACCACTCTTAACTTCTCCAATCACATCGATAACCATTTTTTTGTTTTTAATCAAAAATTGAGTAATGTGGCTTGTTTTTGTAAGATATCTATATTGATATTTGTGATTTCAGGAACCAACATTTTGTTACTGATCTCAAGTCTAAGTGAGTCTTATTTAACTTATCCCTCCATCATTTTAGTCATGTTGTTATGACTTTTTCGTGATATATCAAATATAAATATTTTTCACAATATCATTCTCACCCGATTTCCCTCCCGACTACCTTGTTTATGATTAAAAAAATCATAAATTATTTTATAATACAACATGATTTTTTTTAATGAGATTAAGTTTATACCTCTAAACAACAATGGTGTAGATGTTATCAAGAGTTAAATATTATAAATATAACCACTTCAATAGTTTCACACGACTTAACGAGAAGATTATGAAAAAAAATATTTCTACAATGTTATTGCATGTATTCTTATACCATTTAAAACACTTAGTATTAAAAAGTAGTATATACACATATATGAAACTAATTAGAGCGTTTTAATTTTAATTTTATTTAAAAGATTTGGGTTGTTGGTCATGAAATACGAACAATGTGTGTCTTGATTATCACATGAATTCTAAACAGTGCTTAAAATAAAACAAGATAAAATAATATTAATCATAAATATGTTTGTTACATTACTTTAAATATATTTTTTATGTTAATTTATAATAAATTTTCTAATTTTAAATATTTTACTGAAAAAAGATAATAACTTGTTCTTTTATACAAAAAATTATCAAATAAATTATTAAATAAATATGTTTCAACCATCTATATATTTTATTTTTTTAAATCGTGATTCATTATTTTAATTCAAATAATTTCATATGAGTGTTAAATTGATTTTTTTAAAAGGTAGATAACCTATTTTTGCATGATGAATTTATTGAAACTTTAATATATTTTTCTATTTTCATTTTTATTATCATTTCATGATATTGATTTTGTATTTATTTTAAATTTCTTAATTTTTCATACAAATAATATTCCTACAAAAAGTAATAAATTTTTGAATCATATAATATATTTTTGTAAAACCTATCCTTTACAAACTAATCATTAATCAGTTAAAGATCTTAAACAGGAAATGGTTACAATATCAATCAATAATTTAATTTCCATTTAAAAACGATTAGTTTTCAAACCTTTTACATTATTTTTAACAAACTGTATATTATAATTTTATTATAAAACAAAAATAAGACTTAAGAAAAAATAAAATTGAAAATACATTACAATGCAAGCTCGATTAAATTTACTATAAAGAAATATCGACTAGATAATTTGAATAAAACAACGAAAGTAAACCACGGTCATGTAAATCATATGTTGAATCTTGGATATAAACATTTTTTTCAATGAGTAAGATCGAAAATAAATTTACATACTCTTATAAAATCGACAAAAGATAGAAAATTTTATTAATTAAGATAAAATTAATGGTCATATGAAATCCAATATGAAGAAATTTAAATGAGTATCTCTAGGTTAAAGCAGTAAGCTTTTTCAACAAAAATAAAAATTAAATACCCATAAATAAAATAAATTATGATCATTATTTTACTCTCCATTAAGGTTTATATCAAAAGATTAATTATAACCATTTTTGTTTCTTTCACTGTTAAAAAATAGAAATCTACTTTTGAAGTACTTAGTTTTGATTAAATATTTAAAGATGTACTTGCTTATTGATAAGAGTTATAATTTGGTACTCATTAATCAAAAAGTAAAATAACATTTGGTATAATAGTAAAATGGTTAATAGTTTGACTATTATTGTTATAAATTTTCTTATCTCTTATTTTAAATTATAAAGATGCAATAATTTATAATTTTAATCCTATTGAGTTTTAATTGCTTTAAATTATTTTGTTACTTTTCTTGTTTGAATTCTTATAAACCTTTTCAGAATTGTCTATTAATTTTCACTGATCTAATAATTTTAAATTAGAGTTCCGATCATGTGCAACACAAGGGAGAGTATAAAAATAAAACTTTGACAAGATTTGTGAATCAAATATATTATTAAAATATTTAATAGTTAGAATTAAATATCTTAAAAATTATACTAATTTTGTACATTTAGTGATTATTGCATATAAAAGTTCATAATTATTCCTATTATACAAATAAAAAGATAAATGAAATAATAAATTACTAATTAATCGTTACTTTAATAAACCAACATAGAAACAAAGAAGCCCCTAACAAATTACAATACAATGATATAGTACCATGCCTATAAATTAAGGCATACTGCGGAGATAAATCATTAACACATTCTACATAAAAATTATAAGCATACACATATTAAAATTATGATGATGGAGAAGAAATATGTTTCTCTTTTCATGGTTGTGGTGGTTCTAGGAATGATGGTATCAAAATTTGAAGCACGTCAAATTGACGACATTACATGCCCCGAGGCTCTTTTGTCCTTGTTGCCATGTCTTCCCTTTTTGCAAGGAACTGGTAGTGCTACACCACCTAAAAACTGTTGTGATGGAGCAAATAGTTTAAATCAAAAGGCCAACACCACCCCGATTCGAAGGGATGTTTGCAATTGTCTCAAACCCGCAGCATCGAGATTTGGAGTTAAACTTGACAAATCAAAACAACTACCACAACTTTGTAACATTACTCTGTCGGTTCCTTTTGATCCTAGCATTGATTGCAACACGTAAGTAATATTTCTTCATAATACTTGATATAAAAATATGAGATGCATATTTTTTATAAGAGTTTAATGTTTGAGGTAAATATTTTTATTTTTTAAATTAAAATAAATGAAAATGTTTACGTCCTTATCGCCTAAAACATACGTCTCCTCCATGAAATCAACTATGCATAGTATTAATTGATTGAATATTTAAATAATTTTATCACCATTATTTGTTTTTTGTGCAGGGTTCAATAAATCTATTTCACGGGGACGGTGTTTATCGCAAAGATATATAAAATAATTGTATTAAGAAATTCTTAATTCCATTAGTATATGTATTTTCTCTTTTTACTTAAGTTGAAGTTGTCACTCTCGTAATGTATTTTTTAAAAATTATTTTGATTTAGTTATTCTCTTCTTCTTTTTGGCTATCACTACAAGAAAAACTCCCCCCTGCCACATGATTATCACGTGGCAAAGGTGAAAATCACTTCACTAGTCAAAAATAGCGACGTGTTGATTCACGTCGCTGGAACGCGTGTGGCAACTTTTTGTGACGTGATAAACACGTCGCTAATTTGCCAAAGGCAAATCACGTCGCAACATTGTGAATTAACTTCCTTCTGCGCTTAAACTTTGCCACGTGATATTCATGACACAACTTTGCCACATGAATATCACGTCACAACATTTGAAAATGGATGGTATGTTGCCACATGAAAATCACGTGGCAAATTACCCACGTGATTTACACTTCACAACTTAAAAACAAAATTAAAATAAAAGATAAAATATATTGTTATTATTAAATTATATTATTAATAAAAGATAAAATAATTAATAAATAATAAAATATAGAATAATTAATAATTAAGTGAAATATTTTTAAATTAAAATTACACATATGAAAATGTATTATAAAAATAGCAAAGTAATTATTTATACAAAAATTAATATTTAAAACTAAATAAATATTACACATCAAATTCGTCGTCATCTTCATCGTCTTCACTTGTTCTTTGATTTTGATTTCTACTCATGGACTGCATAAATTGTCTCATTTGCTCCTCCATATCGTGTTGTCTTTTTTTCATTTCCTCTAATTCGGCCTTTAACGCCGCCTCACGCTCCGCCGTCTCTCGTCTAGCCTCTGTTAGAGCCAGTTGCCTCACCGTTTCCATCATTTCAGGTGTCAATTGTGTTGGACGGGACGTTCCTTCCCCACTTGCAACTCTATCAAATAAAGTTCTATCTCCGGTTCTGTAGTTGCCAGCCAAAGGACCAACACCAAAAAAACACCCATTACGTCCCTTCCCTCCAGTGACTAAGCTCCAAATATACATATCCACGCGTGGATCAAGCGGATTAGAACCAACAGGTGTATATTGAGGATTTTCAACTAGAAATTGTGTGAGCAATCTTTGATACTCCTCCTACACATACAACAAATAAAATAATTAGATACAGTTGTGACATGAAAAGAATCCCACATATATTGTTGCCACATGAAATTCATGCCACAAACATTATTACCACGTGAAATTCACGCCACAAAATTGATAGAATTTTAACAAAAAAAAATAAAATAGAAACAACTTACTATAGTTCTTCTCGACCGATCATCAACCAAATCCCCCGATTTTTTTGTACGGGTCTTCACAAACAACTCATTAAGTCGGGGGGGTCTTCCTTGTGCCTTAGTCTGATTAATATAAATAAATTTAATTAAACACATAATAAATCAAAATATAATTTTAAACCGTAGTTATAATTTTTACCATCCGTTTTGCATGTTCTCCAATGCTTATACTTCCTGTAGCATTAAGGCAACCCCCCTTTCGGATGCTCTCATGTCTTTTGCTTTTTGAGATTTAGCTTTAAAATTATCGGTAGCCCAATAGGCAAGAAGTTCGTCAAATACTTCCTTGCCTATCCAGTTGGGACGAATATTTCGTTCTTCCCAATCAAGTCTGACACGCCTAAGCATGTCAGAAAGTCGGACAGATGTTCTTCCCCGATAATTTTTTCTAATCATATATTCATCCATTACATTCCACGTACACTTTTCCTACAATGTTGTATGACATTCAAAAAAATTGTTAGATAAGTGTTAGATAATATATTACAATAAAATAACTAATTAAAATAACAACAATAAAATTTATTTTACCTTAAATTTATCAAACCATTCATCTTTCTCATCCTTGGAAAGTTCTTTGAATGACTTCCAAGCTTTTTTATACATTTGTTGAATCACATGTTTTACACACTGTGCAGCTGGCCTACTCGGAGAGAAACTAAACAACAATTTGAATAAGTGTTAATTATAAACATGGAAACATGGAAACATGTATACTAAATAAAATTTATAAATTAGATACTTACGATTTTCCACATGGCTCAATAAAATATCTGCCATCAATCATCTCATACTCTGTGGGATTTGCAGTTGGTTGCTCTAAAACATGGTCATCCTGCTGCTCCTGGTCATCCTGCTCCTCCTGCTCCTCAGGCACGGGTATATCTGTGGCACGTGGTGGGTGTGGGGTGCGAGATCCCCCATGATGCGTGGATGATGAGGGCATGTGTGTGGTAGGTGGGGTGTGGGACCTCGAAAGCGTGGATGATGATGGTGTGTTTGTGGGATGCTGGGACGACAGAGGTACCTGTGTGGGATCTGGAAAGATCCCAGACTGCATGAAGGGTGGGGGTACCTGTGAGGGATGAGGAAAACTAGATCCCCCAGTCTGATGGTATGATGAAGTCCCAGATGGGCTAATAAAGGATGGGTTCCCAGATGGGCTAATAAATGATGGGTTCCCAGATGGGCTAATAAAGGATGGGTTCCCAAGTTGGGCCATAGGATAACCATGGGATGATAGTAGCGAGAGAAAAGGCTGTGAACCCATGGTCATGGGATCTACCTGAGTCTGTGGGGGAGGATACCCCATAGATGACTACAGTGGCATAAAATGTTGAGAGGTCGTAGACATGGGCTCTACCTGACTCTGTGGGGGAGGACATACGGCCGACTGAGGAGCCTCACATACCCTTATCCTCGGGCGCTGCTGACCCTTACCCTTATCGGTTCGGGGCGGCATTTTATCTACAATCAATAAACACATGTAATACATCCTACATTAAGTAACATTACACAGTACATTAAGTAACAATACATCATACTATCTATTCAAAGTCTTCATCTGTTCTGATACTATCCTCGGATACAAACTCTTCACATTCTTCATCCACATCATTTTCTGTCAACAATGTGGATGCATCAACTTGATGGCCCTCAACCACTGTATCACACAAACTTGTAATTTGTTCAACTTCAATCACATCATTAACTTGAGAAGTTTCATCATCTTGGTAAGCGACATCTTCGACTACTACATCATCGGCTTCGATATGACCCAATGGTTTTGTTTTGATTACAACACACCATCCTCGTTTACGTGGCTGAGTTGAAGGATAAGGAACATAATAAACTTGCCTAACAATATGTGACATTATAAAAGGGTCATACTCTTTGTACCTTCGATCCATACGAATCTCAACTGTGTTATATTTCTTATCTATTTTTGTGCCTCTAGCAGATATATCATACCAATCACAATAGAACAAGACAACTTTATTTTCGCAGTCCAAGTAATTGTATACCAACTCGTAAATATGTGTTATTGTGCCATAGAAGTCGTCTTCACCACCATCTGTAACTCCTTTCACGAACACACCACTGTTTATGGTTTTTTTCCCTTCTGTCCATGTTTTAGTGTGAAATTTATATCCGTTCACAAAGTAAGTGTGCCATTCATTTGCACTTTGAACAGGGCCTCTAGACAAGTTTCTCAAATGGATTATTTCTTGAGTAGGTGCAACAGCGCATGACAACTGCTCTTTGAACCATGCTGGAAAATAAGCATGTGTGTCACTAGTATTCGGATGTTCACCGGTGCTTTGAAAGTAGGAGGTATTGAATGCCCTACAAAGAATATCAATATAAGTTTGAGTAAAAAGTTTGACATATTTAAACAATAAAGTTAAATAGGTGGGTATACTTACTCAAGATATGGTTTAACTTCAACGCAGTTAATCAAGACATGAACATGTGCTGCTAGCAATTCTTTTTGAGTCAGCCAATGTACATTCTTCTTACCAGATGGACGACCGGGAATACCGAAGACTGATAAGGTAAATTTACTTTTTTCATTAATGTTAAATTCATTCCTTATGATTCTTGGAGTTAACATCAAGTGATTGAAATAATGACTGCAAAAATGTGATGTTTCCCGATGCAAATAATGTGCACATATAGATCCTTCAACTTTAGCTTTATTTTTCACGGATCTCTTCGAATCACCCATGAATCTTTCAAACGGATACATCCACCTATATTGAACAGGGCCTCCAAGATAAGCTTCATATGCAAGATGCACAGGTAGATGTTCCATAGAGTCAAAAAAACCAGGCGGAAACACTTGTTCCAACTTACAGAGAATAACTGGAATATTTTTGTCCAACTTAACGATGTCATCCACTCTTAATTTTGATGCACAGATATCTCTAAAAAATTGACTAATTTCAGTGAGTGGATTAAGCACATGTTTAGGTAGTGAAGAGAACGCAATTGGAAGCAATCGTTCCATGAAAACATGGCAATCATGGCTTTTCATTCCATGCAACTTTCCGGTGCTAGAGTCAGCACACCTTGCTAAATTTGACGCATAACCATCAGGCATTCTCAATTCGTTTAACCATCGACAAATCGCTTTAGCTTCTTCGGAAGTTAGACTGTAATTAGCCTTGGGTTTTAGTAACTTCCCATTCGGTTTAACCTTCAACTCCAACTCCTTTCGATTACACAAAATCTCCATGTCCTTTCTAGCCTTCTCATTATCCTTTGTTTTACCTTGAACATCCATCACTGTGTTAAACACGTTATCAAAAAAATTCTTCTCAATATGCATAACATCAAGATTATGTCGCAACAAATTATCTTTCCAATACGGGAGATCCCAAAAAATACTTCTTTTTGTCCAGTTATGTGTATCCCCATATCCTTCAATTCTGCAAGCTTTACCATAATCTGTGAATTTTGGCAGTTCACTAACTCGGTTCCATACTTCACCGGGTGAGAAACGAGGGGGAGGCAAGTCTGTTACTCTTATGCCTTTTTTGAAGTCATTCTTATTTATTCGAAAGACATGATCTTTCGGTAGGAATCTGCGGTGACAGTCAAACCACGAACTTTTCCCCCCTTTTTCCAACGTGAACGCATGAGAGTGTTCCATGCAATGCGGGCATCCCATTTTTCCATGTGTCCCCCAACCGGACAACATGCCATATGCGGGAAAGTCGTTTATAGTCCACATCAAGGCTGCTCGCATAGTAAAGTTTTGTTTGCAAGATATATCATAAGTCCATTCTCCAATCCATAACCTCTTCAAATCATCAATTAAAGGTTGTAAATACACATCTATTCCAGCTTTTGGACTCTTTGGACCTGGAATGAGGCAAGTCAAAAACATGTATGGTTTTGTCATGCACATCTCAGGAGGGAGGTTGTAAGGGGTAACAATAACTGGCCAACAAGAATATCCACTTCCAGACGCTTGGACATATGGAGTAAAACCATCAGAGCATAGTCCAAGTCTGACATTTCTAGGTTCTGCTGCAAAATCAGGATGTATCATATCGAAGTGCTTCCATGCCGCACCATCAGATGGATGTCGCATTGTGCCCGAACTTGTTTGGTTTGTATGATGCCATGTCATTTGACTTGCACTATGCATTGAAGCAAACATTCTTTTTAACCTTGGTATGATCGGCAGATAAAACATGGACTTCACTGCCACATGTTTTTGCTTACGGTTAATGGCTTTACTGCGAACTTTGTATCTCAGACTCTTACAAAACTTACATTCCTCCAACGATCCATCATTAGTACCAAACTCATTATCGTAAAACAACATGCAACCATTAGTGCAACAGTCAATCTTTCTTACCTCTAAACCCAATTTCGACACCAACCTCTTTGCATCATAAAAACTTGTGGGAAGGTTGTCTTTCGTAGGAGTTGCGTCCAACATCATTTTTGCAAAGAATTCCAAACACTGGTCAGGAACATTCCAATTGGACTTGGCGGCCAATAATCTCACACACATCGATAATTTTGAGTCTGACGACCCTTCAAACAACGGCGTATTCATTTCTTGCAACAATTGATAAAATTTTTGAGCTTCCTCATTCGGCAACTCTTCCTGATCGAAGTCTTGAGGTTCATCATAGGTCACGTTAACCCCAAAAGCATCGCCAAGCATGTCACTGATCAAACTAAATTCTTCCCGGTGTTCCATATGTGATCGACTGCTAGAAGCATGTGTAGTCGTAGTCCTTTGTACATTACTCGGCAACTGTTCTCCATTATATGTCCAAACCCAGTAATTTTTAATGAAACCCCTTCTCTTCAAATGACGTTCTACTTCCTCCGGGTCACTAATTATAGGTCTACATTCACATTTTAGACAAGGACATCTTACTCCTCCTTCGCTTAGACAACATTCTTGAGCGAAAGCCCATGTGATAAACCCTTTAACTCCTTCCTCAAAGTTCGGTTTAAGTCCACGTCTTCCTGGATACGTTCTATCGTACATCCAACTACGATAGTAATGAAAATATTCCATACTGCACATTTACAAAATCGTTACTATTTTAATTTCAAAAGTGATATTCCTCTATCGTCCAATTTAAAAATCGTTCTATCGTACATCCAACTAATTATTACGTACAATTTAAAAAAAATATATTATACTATTAATAAATATATAATATAACTATTATATACTTTATTGTTTAAACTAAACATATATTTATAAAACATATACCCTAATATGTGTTATTTAAAAAAAAAACATTTTAGACATACATATTATTCATACTAATTTTTTTTATAAACATATTTTTAATATAAAAATATATATGAAATTAATGTTTTGTTTTTTTATACATTATTTTAAACATAATATTAATAATACAACTTCTATTTATTTAGTTATCTAAATAATATATATACACACTTATCAATTTTTACTCAAAACACTAATCTATTATATTTTTTTAAACTAACCATATTATCTAAATAATAATACAACTTCTATTTTTAGACATGATTCATATTAGTTTTTCTAATAAACAAAATATTTCGTTTTTTTTTATAAATATTATTCTGTTTTAATATTTTGTTTAAAAAAAATTATATATTATATTTCTAAAAAATATAATGTGCACATATATAAAGGCATTAAATAGTTTCTAAACAAAGTAATATCAAAGTTTTAATATTTCCAAGCTTGACATGATTTTCTTTTGAAATTTATAATTTCTCTAGAAATAATTAAAAATGATTTTATAAATAGGGTATTAATAGAGAGGATAGTATTGGTATTAATAGTATATTATATAAAATCTATTTCTAAACTATAAAAATTTAATACATAAAATATTCTGTTTTTTTTGTATAATACATTAAATATATAATACATTAAATATTCTGTTTTTTTAAAACTATTATATATTATATTTCTAAACAAATTCTAAACAAATTCTGTTTTAATAATACATTAGGGTATATGTTTTATAAACAAATTCTAAACAAATTCTAAATATATAATACATTAAATTTCTAAACAAATTCTATTTTAATACATAATGTGCACAAAAACAAAATCCAGTCCAAACAAATTCGGTTTTAATACATAATAAGCACAACACATAATCCAGTCCAAACTCAATACATTTAACTAATCTGAAAATAATTAAAAAAAAAATTAAATTTCACAATTTTGAATATACCTGGATGAAGACTTTGAATCTGTTTGCTCCAAATTCTTGAATGAATAATTCACTCTTAGCTATTTCTTAAAAAAAAAATACAATAATTAAAATAAAATTCATATATATTAAACAGAAATGGGTTTAAGTTGAAATAATAAAAGTATTTACCTTTAAATTTCCAATTTCAAAATGGATCTGAAGCTTGAAGGAGAGAAATGGGTTGAAGGGGAAAATGGGTCTGCAGGTGGAAGCTTGAAGAGGAAACGAAGAAGAATGAAACGGTGAAGGGAAGAGGGAGAGAAGAGGGAAGGTAAAGGAAAGGTTCCCACGTGGTAAACACGTCGCTATTTGCGACGTGATTTACACGCCACAAAACATTCAACGGTCATCTGTAACGTCTCTCTGAACCCAGTACCCACATGCTTGTCACGTCGCTATTTGCGACGTGATTGTCATTTCGGAAATTAAATTACACCACATGTACCCACGTGATCAGCACGTCACTAGTTGCGACGTGAATTACATTTCACAAAACATTATTTGAATTTTAAATTTAAAATAGCGACGTGATCTGCATGTCACTACCAAATTTTAATTATTTTCATTTCCCCCCAACCTGAAAAGTTGTCATTCCATTTTTTTATTATATTTTACCTTTAGCCACGTGAAATTCACGTCGTAATTGGCATTTTTTGCCACGTGCATTTCACGTCACTAAATCACGTGGCTGCACAAAGTTATTCTTGTAGTGTATTATCCAACACACCTAATAATTAGAAAAGATTAAAAAATAGTGTTAATTGTTAAAACTCATACATCCACATTTATGGTCTAATAGGTCATATACTAGCACTACAATTTTAAGCTTTTTAAGTTATTCTAGAAATTAAATTATAAAACTTGTTAACAAAGTCTCATTTAAATACGTGTTAAAAAGACTCAACCAAATAAAAAACTAATAAAATAAATTTAAACTACGAACATATATTTTTGTAGATAAAAGAACTAAATGATAGAAACTTAATAAAAAGATATTGTTTGTGTATAATATTTGTGCAATGATAATTTACATTGTTAATCAATTATATTTGTGAAACTGTTTAAACCATTTAAATTTAATACAATTACCTTTGAATTCATCTATAAGATTATTTTCGTGTTTATTTTCCCTTAATTCAAACCTTTTTTTTTATATTGAATCAATTTATTTTAAATAAAGGATATTATTATATATCTATATTTTATGAGAAATCTTGTAGGACATAAACCAAACCTAGCAAAATAAATTTGTACATCCGGTTAGAACTACGTTTAAAATTAGTATTATCAACGACATATTATTGTAGTCCAAATATTTACCAATACGCACTATTCATTATTAACTTTTATGCGAAGGATTCCACCATCACTAGCTTGATGTTTTTGACTTAAAATTAAAATATAATTAGTTTTTTGAAGTTTTCCACTCTACATCTTATCATCCTAGTTGACTACATTTTCAAATATATTTTATAATATATATATTATTATTTTTGCATCTTAGAATATCTTTTGATGGAATTTTTTAATAATATTATCTTCAACAGTTAAATAGAAGGTGTCCACTAAATCCTACAACAGGGAATTATATTTTCTATGTTTATATATGTTTTATGAATGGTAAGATTTAGATCTACATAGTTCTTTAAGATCTGTTTTTGAACAATCATCATAAAAAAATTGAACCACTCTTAACTTCTCCAATCACATCGATAACCATTTTTTTGTTTTTAATCAAAAATTGAGTAATGTGGCTTGTTTTTGTAAGATATCTATATTGATATTTGTGATTTCAGGAACCAACATTTTGTTACTGATCTCAAGTCTAAGTGAGTCTTATTTAACTTATCCCTCCATCATTTTAGTCATGTTGTTTTGACTTTTTTGTGATATATCAAATATAAATATTTTCCACAATATCATTCTCACCCGATTTCCCTCCCGACTACCTTGTTTATGATTAAAAAAATCATAAATTATTTTATAATACAACATGATTTTTTTTAATGAGATTAAGTTTATACCTCTAAACAACAATGGTGTAGATGTTATCAAGAGTTAAATATTATAAATATAACCACTTCAATAGTTTCACACGACTTAACGAGAAGATTATGAAAAAAAATATTTCTACAATGTTATTGCATGTATTCTTATACCATTTAAAACACTTAGTATTAAAAAGTAGTATATACACATATATGAAACTAATTAGAGCGTTTTAATTTTAATTTTATTTTAAAGATTTGGGTTGTTGGTCATGAAATACGAACAATGTGTGTCTTGATTGTCACATGAATTCTAAACAGTGCTTAAAATAAAACAAGATAAAATAATATTAATCATAAATATGTTTGTTACATTACTTTAAATATTTTTTTGTATGTTAATTTATAATGAATTTTCTAATTTTAAATATTTTACTGAAAAAAGATAATAACTTGTTCTTTTAAACAAAAAATTATCAAATAAATTATTAAATAAATATGTTTCAACCATCTATATATTTTATTTTTTTAAATCGTGTGATTCATTATTTTAATTCAAATAATTTCATATGAGTGTTAAATTGATTTTTTTAAAAGGTAGATAACCTATTTTTGCATGATGAATTTATTGAAACTTTAATATATTTTTCTATTTTCATTTTTATTATTATTTCATGATATTGATTTTGTATTTATTTTAAATTTCTTAATTTTTCATACATAATATTCCTACAAAAAGTAATAAATTTTTGAATCATATAATATATTTTTGTAAAACCTATCCTTTACAAACTAATCATTAATCAGTTAAAGATCTTAAATAGGAAATGGTTACAATATCAATCAATAATTTAATTTCCATTTAAAAACGATTAGTTTTCAAACCTTTTACATTATTTTTAACAAACTGTATATTATAATTTTATTATAAAACAAAAATAAGACTTAAGAAAAAATAAAATTGAAAATACATTACAATGCAAGCTCGATTAAATTTACTATAAAGAAATATCGACTAGATAATTTGAATAAAACAACGAAAGTAAACCACGGTCATGTAAATCATATGTTGAATCTTGGATATAAACATTTTTTTCAATGAGTAAGATCGAAAATAAATTTACATACTCTTATAAAATCGACAAAAGGTAGAAAATTTTATTAATTAAGATAAAATTAATGGTCATATGAAATCCAATATGAAGAAATTTAAATGAGTATCTCTAGGTTAAAGCAGTAAGCTTTTTCAACAAAAATAAAAATTAAATACCCATAAATAAAATAAATTATGATCATTATTTTACTCTCCATTAAGGTTTATATCAAAAGATTAATTATAACCATTTTTGTTTCTTTCACTGTTAAAAAATAGAAATCTACTTTTGAAGTACTTAGTTTTGATTAAATATTTAAAGATGTACTTGCTTATTGATAAGAGCTATAATTTGGTACTCATTAATCAAAAAGTAAAATAACATTTGGTATAATAGTAAAATGGTTAATAGTTTGACTATTATTGTTATAAATTTTCTTATCTCTTATTTTAAATTATAAAGATGCAATAATTTATAATTTTAATCCTATTGAGTTTTAATTGCTTTAAATTATTTTGTTACTTTTCTTGTTTGAATTCTTATAAACCTTTTCAGAATTGTCTATTAATTTTCACTGATCTAATAATTTTAAATTAGAGTTCCGATCATGTGCAACACAAGGGAGAGTATAAAAATATAACTTTGACAAGATTTGTGAATCAAATATATTATTAAAATATTTAATAGTTAGAATTAAATATCTTAAAGATTATACTAATTTTGTACATTTAGTGATTATTGCATATAAAAGTTCATAATTATTCCTATTATACAAATAAAAAGATAAATGAAATAATAAATTACTAATTAATCGTTACTTTAATAAACCAACATAGAAACAAAGAAGCCCCTAACAAATTACAATACAATGATATAGTACCATGCCTATAAATTAAGGCATACTGCGGAGATAAATCATTAACACATTCTACATAAAAATTATAAGCATACACATCTTAAAATTATGATGAT
This sequence comes from Lathyrus oleraceus, assembly GCF_024323335.1. NCBI lineage: Eukaryota > Viridiplantae > Streptophyta > Magnoliopsida > Fabales > Fabaceae > Lathyrus > Lathyrus oleraceus. The sequence goes on from NC_066583.1 coordinate 396,895,274, forward strand.
GGAGAAGAAATATGTTTCTCTTTTCATGGTTGTGATGGTTCTAGGAATGATGGTATCAAAATTTGAAGCTCGTCAAGTTGACGACATTACATGCCCCGAGGCTCTTATGTGCTACACCACCTAAAAACTGTTGTGATGGAGCAACTAGTTTAAATCAAAAGGCCAACACCACCCCGATTCGAAGGGATGTTTGCAATTGTCTCAAACCCGCAGCATCGAGATTTGGAGTTAAACCTGACAAATCAAAACAACTACCACAACTTTGTAACATTACTCTGTCGGTTCCTTTTGATCCTAACATTGATTGCAACACGTAAGTAATATTTCTTCATAATACTTGATATAAAAATATGAGATGCATATTTTTTATAAGAGTTTAATGTTTGAGGTAAATATTTTTATTTTTTAAATTAAAATAAATGAAAATGTTTACGTCCTTATCGCCTAAAACATACGTCTCCTCCATGAAATCAACTATGCATAGTATTATTTGATTGAATATTTAAATAATTTTATAACCATTATTTGTTTTTTGTGCAGGGTTCAATAAATCTATTTCACGGGGACGGTGTTTATCGCAAAGATATATAAAATAATTGTATTAAGAAATTCTTAATTCCATTAGTATATGTATTTTCTCTTTTTACTTAAGTTGAAGTTGTCACTCTCGTGATGTATTTTTTAAAAACTATTTTGATTTAGTTATTCTCTTCTTCTTTTTGGCTATTGTCCAACACACCTAATAACTAGAAAAGATTAAAAAATAGTGTTAATTGTTAAAACTCATACATCCACATTTATGATCTAATAGGTCATATACTAGCACTACAATTTTAAGCTTTTTAAGTTATTCTAGAAATTAAATCATAAAACTTGTTAACAAAGTCTCATTTAAATACGTGTTAAAAAGACTCAACCAAATAAAAAACTAATAAAATAAATTTAAACTACGAACATATATTTTTGTAGATAAAAGAACTAAATGATAGAAACTTAATAAAAAGATATTGTTTGTGTATAATATTTGTGCAATGATAATTTACATTGTTAATCAATTATATTTGTGAAACTGTTTAAACCATTTAAATTTAATATAATTACCTTTGAATTCATCTATAAGATTATTTTCGTGTTTATTTTCCCTTAATTCAAACCTATTTTTTTTTTATATTGAATCAATTTATTTTAAATAAAGGATATTATTATATATCTATCTTTTATGAGAAATATTGTAGGACATAAACCAAACCTAGCAAAATAAATTTGTACATCCGGTTAGAACTACGTTTAAAATTAGTATTATCAACGACATATTATTGTAGTCCAAATATTTACCAATACGCACTATTCATTATTAACTTTTATGCGAAGGATTCCACCATCACTAGCTTGATGTTTTTGACTTAAAATTAAAATATAATTAGTTTTCACTACGCCAAAAATTGGAATAGACAGCGCACCTTAGAGGGCGCTTTATTACAAAAGCGCCCTCTAAAGTGAAGCGAAAAATAAGGAGCAATAGACAGCGCACTTTAGAGGGCGCTTTTGTAATAAAGCGTCCTCTAAGGTGAAGCGAAAAAATAAGGAGGAGATAGAGGGACAACAATACATGGCACTTTTAATAAAGCGCTGTTATAAGTCCATGTGCATTTCCAGCTTATAGAGCGCTTCTGGAAAGCCTTAGAGAGAGCTTTCATAAGCGCCCTCTTAGGCCCCCTTTAGAGGGCGCTTTGTTTCCACAAGCGCCCTCTAAGGTGAAACGAAAAAATAAGGAGGAGATAGAGGGACAACAATACATGGCGCTTTATAGAAAGCGCCCTCTAAGGTTACCCTTAGAGGGCGCTTTTAATAAAGCGCTGTTATAAGTCCACGTGCATTTCTAGCTTATAAAGCGCTTCTAGAAAGCCTTAGAGAGTGCTTTCATAAGCGCCCTCTTAGGGCCCCTTTAGAGGGCGCTTTTTTTCCACAAGCGCCCTCTAATGTCCCCTTTAGTAAACATTAAAATTATAACATATTGCGCGTTTTGTTATTTCACTATCTGTTATTAGCGTTCTTTTTCACGTTAGGGTTCTGAGGCGTTTTCCTTCCACCTCTGTTAGATCTACATGCGCGTTTCCTCCTTCTACCAATCAAAGGTACACGCTTTTCCCAATTACTGTTTTATGTTATTGCTTTGTTTTAGCTTTGCCCAATTTCTGTTTTACCTTATTACTGCGCGTTTCCTCCTTCTACGTTTGTTTCGACCATGATAGCGGATGCACTAGGAAATTGACGGTTGGTTTTTAGTGACCATGATTGCGGATGCAATGGGTTATACGACCTATGAAACATCTGATTTTGTGTCAACACCAGTATCATTAGAAACCTAGGTCCGAATGTGTTTGAACTCTTCTGAAATTGTTTTTTATTTATTCTAATTAGTAATGGATAATACATGGATGTCTTTCAATCGATTGTCGAGAGAGTACGAGAATGGGGTATCAGAATTCGTTAAGTTTGTCGTTGCGCACGCCGAAGACCCCAGTAGAATGATATGTCCTTGCTTGGGTTGTTGTTATGGGAAACGGGTTGACGCAGTTCAGTTGACATCGCATCTAATGAGGCATGGAATTGATCGAAGTTATACATGTTGGAATTTGCATGGTGAGAAAAGTAACGAGAATGTTGAACCGGGGGATAGTACGACCTATGCCTCAAACTATAGTGGCGCAGATACATACGATTGTGATCGAGTTGAAGAGATTGCAGAAGCACTTGAAGGAGATCTTAAGGATTGTCCCGAAATGTTTGAGAGGTTGGTAAGTGATGCAGAGAAACCTTTGTATAATGGTTGCACTAAATTCATAAGATTGTCTGCGGTATTAAAGTTGTACAACTTAAAGGCGGGCAATGGGTGGTCGGATAAAAGTTTCACAGAGTTATTAGCCCTTTTGAAAGATATGCTTCCTGAGGATAATGTTCTTCCCAATCGAACATATGAGACCAAAAAGATGTTGTGCTCTATTGGCATGAGCTATGATAAGATACATGCATGTCCAAACGATTGCGTTTTGTTTCGAAATGAGTATGCATCGTTAAATGAGTGTCCTAAATGCGGTGTCTCGCGATATAAGAACAAGTTGTCTCCAACAAAGGTCTTGTGGTATTTTCCTGTTATTCCGAGATTTAGACGCATGTTTCGTAGTGAAACCGATTCAAGACACTTGACCTGGCATGCAGATGAAAGAATTATAGATGGAAAGTATCGACATCCGGCAGATTCACCACAGTGGTTGAAAATTGATAATGATTATCCTGAATTTGGAGAAGAATCAAGAAACCTTTGCTTGGCATTATCTACTGATGGAATGAACCCACACGGTATCCAGAGTATCTCACACAGTACATGGCCTGTGATTATTATGATTTATAACCTACCTCCATGGCTATGTATGAAGCGTAAGTACATGATGTTGTCTATGTTGATTTCTGGACCTAAACAACCAGGGAATGACATAGACGTGTACTTGAAGCCCTTAATCGAAGACTTAAAGATTTTGTGGGAGACCGGTGTGGAGGTTTATGATGGATATAGGAAAGAAAGTTTCAACTTGAGGGCGATGTTGTTTGGCACAATTAATGATTTTCCAGCATACGGAAATCTATCAGGGTATAGCATAAAAGGTCAATGTGCGTGTCCTGTTTGTGAAGATAAAACAGATTGGAAGCGCTTGGAGTTTGGTCAGAAGAATGTCTTTCTCGGTCATCGGAGATTCTTAAATTCAAATCATCACTACCGTGGATGGAGAAAGGCGTTCAATGGAGAGACAGAACAAGGCAGAGCTCCACCTATATTGACGGGTGATCAAATTTTTGAAAAGGTGAAAGATTTGGATACTCAGTTTGGCAAGCCTTTTGCCCACACACTTGTCAAAAGTGGGTGGAAGAAGAGGTCAGTTTTTTTTGAATTGCCGTATTGGAAGTCCTTGTATGTGAGACATTTTCTTGATGTTATGCATATTGAAAAAAATGTATTTGAAAGTGTTATTGGCACGTTACTCAATATACAAGGAAAGTCTAAGGATGGCCTTAAGGCAAGAAAGGACTTGATAGCGATGGGAATAAGAACTGAATTAGGACCCTTGAAGAAAGGAAAACGAACATATCCACCACCTGCTGCTTATACTCTATCTAGAAAGGAGAAAAAAACATTGTGTAAGTTTCTAAGTGAAGTTAAAGTTCCAGAAGGGTACTCTTCAGATATTAGAAGACTTGTGTCTATGAAAGACCTCAAGTTAAAGAGTTTAAAGACCCATGATTGCCATGTTATAATGGAACATTTTCTCCCAATAGGTATACGTTCTATTCTTCCAGAAAAAGTAAGAAGCTCTATAACTAAGTTGTGTTCTTTCTTCAAGTCAATTTGCAGTAAGGTGATCAATCCTGCGATCTTACCAATGTTGCAAAAAGAAATCGTTATTACTTTGTGTGAGCTTGAAATGTTTTTTCCTCCATCATTTTTTGACATAATGGTACATCTAGTTGTTCATCTTGTGAAAGAGACACAATTGTGTGGACCAGCTTATATGAGATGGATGTACCCTGTTGAACGTTATATGAAAATATTAAAAGGGTACGTGAAGAACCGAAGTCGACCAGAAGGTTGTATGGTTGAAAGATACATTGTTGAAGAAGCGATTGAGTTTTGTACTGAATATTTGTCTAATGTTCAGTCAATCGGACTCCCCAAGTCTCAGCTTGTCGAAAAGAAAGAAGGAAAAAATCTAATTGGAAATAAAATCGTGGCAGTATCAAGGGTCGAACGGGATCAAGTGCATTTGTATGTTCTGCACAATGAGAATGAGGTTGAGCCGTATGTTGAAATTCACAAGGATGTTCTCCGAGGTTTAAATCCCAATAGAAATGAAAATTGGATAGTACGAGAGCACAATCGATGTTTTATACCTTGGTTTAAGGATCATATTTATTCAAAGTATTATTCAGATCCCGCTTCAATAACAGAAAGGTTGAGATGCTTAGCATATGGTCCAAGTTTCCATGTTTTTTCTTATAGCGCATACGCGATTAATGGATACACATTTTATACCAAAGAACAAGATGATAAAAGTACTATGCAGAATAGTGGTGTCACTGTGGTAGCTGAAGCAATGCACATATCAAGTGTGAAGGACTTAAACCCCAAATTTGCAAATCTGTCGTATTTTGGTGTTATCGAGCGCATTTGGGTGTTTGATTATGAGAAGTTTCAGATTCCTATATTTGGTTGCAAGTGGGTTGAAAATAATAACGGCATTCGAATGGATAAGTCAGGATTTTTGCAAGTGGATCTTAATAGGGTGGGATACAAAGATGAGTCTTTTATTCTAGCCTCTCAAGCTAGACAAGTGTTCTATGTCAATGATCCGAAAAGTACGAAATGGTCTATAGTTCTTTTTTCCAACAAAGTAATTGATGAAAACACTGGAGATCAAGGTGATATTGATGTTGAGATTGAATCGTTTACCAGAAATGATCAAGATGAGAATATTATATCAAATGATTCATATATTAGAAATGATCATAATGAGGGTATTTGGATCAATCCAACCGTCTGTGTTGTTAAGAGACATGTAGAACATATTCCAACCAAGAAAAGAAAGAGAACTTAGTGAAAAAGGTACAGGTCAAATGATTTTAATTGTTTTCTTTATTACAGGTAAAATGACTTTTATGATTTTAATTGTTTTTACATTTGTCATCTGATTTTAATTGTTTTCTTTTTTACAGGTAAAATGATGATGCTGGATATTTGTTTAGATGGAGATGCTCTATTGTCGTCAAGCCTCACTCGCGTAGATGATGATGCTGGATATTTGAAAGTATCCCTCTACGACAATGGAACATGTCCATCTAAACATATATCAATTCTATCTTCAAAAGATAAGGGTTCAATGTTGGCAAGTTACATTGGTTTCCTTGTTCGACAACATATTCCGATTACATGTGATAATTGGAGAAGTCCGGACTTGAAGGTTGGCAAAGAAAAAATATGGTCAGAGATACAGGTACTTACCATATATTGTTATATGTTTTTTGTTGCATCAACTTTGCAGCACTGTATTGTAGGCAGAATTTAGGACTTCTCAAAGTTGATTTCTTGTTACTTTGTCGTTCATAAAATACACCACTAAATTCTCTGCGTTTAATTTTTAATTTTTTTTCATCAGGCTTATGTCTCAATAGAGGATGGGTATCTACCTAAAGTTACTTTTGTAGTGGTCCAAAAGAGACATCACACCCGTCTCTTTCCTGTCAACCCCAAAGAGACCGATAGAAGTGGAAATATTATGCCAGGTTTTTTCAATATATTTCTCAACGCAGCTGGTATATATTATCATTTGAATTTATCATTTTTTGCTGATTTTGTTGTTCTAAATTGTCAAAGGAACCGTGGTAGACACCAGCATTTGTCACCCTAGGGAATTTGATTTTTACCTTAACAGCCATGCAGGAATTCAGGTAATATTAGCTATGTCATTTAACTTTATGCCATTGTTTACTATTTGTTGCTCAATCGCCTTTTGACAGTTCTGTGTTATTTGCATTTGGACGTGTTCTTTTTGCAGGGGACTACTTATGCTGCCATCTGTTGTTTTGGTTGAGCCTTATTTTGTATGGATGTGCGATAGAACTACTAGACAGCTTTTGGATATACAGAACATGTTTGCCACCATGGGTGGATGGGCGTTTTTGTTTAGTATTGGTTAGAACTACTAGACAGCTTTTGGATACAGTGGTCACTGGGTGTTGGTTGCTATGTTTTATTCTTTTAATTGTAGTACTTTGAGAATATGTTGTTGTATATTGTTGATCAAAGAATCATATATTAATGTTGTATATATGGAGGATTAATGTTGTATATAAATGGATTCATGTTGTATATATCAATGGATTAATGGTGTATAACATTGGATTAAAGGATGAAATCAATATGAATTTTACACTTTTGCAGCATGCGAACAGGTTACCAATTAAATATATATCCACTGTTTTTCAAACAAATTTTTTTAAAATAACTAACACTTTAGAGGACGCTTTGTCCAGAAAGCGCCCTCTAAACACTTTACATTGACAACTTTAGAGGGCGCTTTTTCCTGAAAGCGCCCTCTAAACACTTTACATTGACAACTTTAGAGGGCGCTTTTTCCTGAAAGCGCCCTCTAAACACTTTACATTGACAACTTTAGAGGGCGCTTTTTCCTGAAAGCGCCCTCTAAACACTTTACATTGACAACTTTAGAGGGCGCTTTTTCCTGAAAGCGCCCTCTAAACACTTTACATTGACAACTTTAGAGGGCGCTTCTCCAGAAAGCGCCCTCTAAGGTGTCCCTTTATGGACCACTCCAGAGGGCGCTTTTGTCTTAAAGCGCACTACAATGTGGCCACTTTAGACAGCGCTTTCTCCAGGAAAACAAATCGCTGTCTTTACCTATGCCAGCGCCAGATTAGAGGGCGCTTAAAAGCGCTGTTATAGGCCAAAATAAGCGCCCTCTTTTCCCTTATTTGGTGTAGTGTTTTTGAAGTTTTCCACTCTACATCTTATCATCCTAGTTGACTACATTTTCAAATATATTTTATAATATATATATTATTATTTTTGCATCTTAGAATATCTTTTGATGGAATTTTTTAATAATATTATCTTCAACAGTTAAATAGAAGGTGTCCAGTAAATCCTACAACAGGGAATTATATTTTCTATGTTTATATATGTTTTATGAATGGTAAGATTTAGATCTACATAGTTCTTTAAGATCTGTTTTTGAACAATCATCATAAAAAAATTGAACCACTCTTAACTTCTCCAATCATATCGATAACCATTTTTTTGTTTTTAATCAAAAAATTTGTTACTGATCTCAAGTCTAAGTGAGTCTTATTTAACTTATCCCTCCATCATTTTAGTCATGTTGTTTTGACTTTTTTGTGATATATCAAATATAAATATTTTCCACAATATCATTCTCACCCGATTTCCCTCCCGACTACCTTGTTTATGATTAAAAAAATCATAAATTATTTTATAATACAACATGATTTTTTTTAATGAGATTAAGTTTATACCTCTAAACAACAATGGTGTAGATGTTATCAAGAGTTAAATATTATAAATATAACCACTTCAATAGTTTCACACGACTTAACGAGAAGATTATGAAAAAAAATATTTCTACAATGTTATTGCATGTATTCTTATACCATTTAAAACACTTAGTATTAAAAAGTAGTATATACACATATATGAAACTAATTAGAGCGTTTTAATTTTAATTTTATTTAAAATATTTGGGTTGTTGGTCATGAAATACGAACAATGTGTGCCTTGATTATCACATGAATTCTAAACAGTGCTTAAAATAAAACAAGATAAAATAATATTAATCATAAATATGTTTGTTACATTACTTTAAATATTTTTTTGTATGTTAATTTATAATAAATTTTCTAATTTTAAATATTTTACTGAAAAAAGATAATAACTTGTTCTTTTATACAAAAAATTATCAAATAAATTATTAAATAAATATGTTTCAACCATCTATATATTTTATTTTTTTAAATCGTGATTCATTATTTTAATTCAAATAATTTCATATGAGTGTTAAATTGATTTTTTTGAAAGGTAGATAACCTATTTTTGCATGATGAATTTATTGAAACTTTAATATATTTTTGTATTTTCATTTTTATTATCATTCCATGATATTGATTTTGTATTTATTTTAAATTTCTTAATTTTTCATACAAATAATATTCCTACAAAAAGTAATAAATTTTTGAATCATATAATATATTTTTGTAAAACCTATCCTTTACAAACTAATCATTAATCAGTTAAAGATCTTAAATAGGAAATGGTTACAATATCAATCAATAATTTAATTTCCATTTAAAAACGATTAGTTTTCAAATCTTTTACATTATTTTTAACAAACTGTATATTATAATTTTATTATAAAATAAAAATAAGACTTAAGAAAAAATAAAATTGAAAATACATTACAATGCAAGCTCGATTAAATTTACTATAAAGAAATATCGACTAGATAATTTGAATAAAACAACGAAAGTAAACCACGGTCATGTAAATCATGTGTTGAATCTTGGATATAAACATTTTTTTCAATGAGTAAGATCGAAAATAAATTTACATACTCTTATAAAATCGACAAAAGGTAGAAAATTTTATTAATTAAGATAAAATTAATGGTCATATGAAATCCAATATGAAGAAATTTAAATGAGTATCTCTAGGTTAAAGCAGTAAGCTTTTTCAACAAAAATAAAAATTAAATACCCATAAATAAAATAAATTATGATCATTATTTTACTCTCCATTAAGGTTTATATCAAAAGATTAATTATAACCATTTTTGTTTCTTTCACTGTTAAAAAAAAGAAATCTACTTTTTAAGTACTTAGTTTTGATTAAATATTTAAAGATGTACTTGCTTATTGATAAGAGCTATAATTTGGTACTCATTAATCAAAAAGTAAAATAACATTTGGTATAATAGTAAAATGGTTAATAGTTTGACTATTATTGTTATAAATTTTCTCATCTCTTATTTTAAATTATAAAGATGCAATAATTTATAATTTTAATCCTATTGAGTTTTAATTGCTTTAAATTATTTTGTTACTTTTCTTGTTTGAATTCTTATAAACCTTTTCAGAATTGTCTATTAATTTTCACTGATCTAATAATTTTAAATTAGAGTTCCGATCATGTGCAACACAAGGGAGAGTATAAAAATAAAACTTTGACAAGATTTGTGAATCAAATATATTATTAAAATACTTAATAGTTAGAATTAAATATCTTAAAGATTATACTAATTTTGTACATTTAGTGATTATTGCATATAAAAGTTCATAATTATTCCTATTATACAAATAAAAAGATAAATGAAATAATAAATTACTAATTAATCGTTACTTTAATAAACCAACATAGAAACAAAGAAGCCCCTAACAAATTACAATACAATGATATAGTACCATGCCTATAAATTAAGGCATACTGCGGAGATAAATCATTAACACATTCTACATAAAAATTATAAGCATACACATATTAAAATTATGATGATAGAGAAGTAATATGTTTCTCTTTTCATGGTTGTGATGGTTCTAGGAATGATGGTATCAAAATTTGAAGCCCGTCAAATTGACGACATTACATGCCCCGAGGCTCTTTTGTCCTTGTTGCCATGTCTTCCCTTTTTGCAAGGAACTGGAGGTGCTACACCACCTAAAAACTGTTGTGATGGAGCAAATACTTTAAATCAAAAGGCCAACACCACCCCGATTCGAAGGGATGTTTGCAATTGTCTCAAACCCGCAGCATCGAGATTTGGAGTTAAACCTGACAAATCAAAACAACTACCACAACTTTGTAACATTACTCTATCGGTTCCTTTTGATCCTAGCATTGATTGCAACACGTAAGTAATATTTCTTCATAATACTTGATATAAAAATATGAGATGCATATTTTTTATAAGAGTTTAATGTTTGAGGTAAATATTTTTATTTTTTAAATTAAAATAAATGAAAATGTTTACGTCCTTATCGCCTAAAACATACGTCTCCTCCATGAAATCAACGATGCATAGTATTATTTGATTGAATATTTAAATAATTTTATAACCATTATTTGTTTTTTGTGCAGGGTTCAATAAATCTATTTCACGGGGACGGTGTTTATCGCAAAGATATATAAAATAATTGTATTAAGAAATTCTTAATTCCATTAGTATATGTATTTTCTCTTTTTACTTAAGTTGAAGTTGTCACTCTCGTAATGTATTTTTTAAAATTTATTTTGATTTAGTTATTCTCTTCTTCTTTTTGGCTATTGTCCAACACACCTAATAATTAGAAAAGATTAAAAAATAGTGTTAATTGTTAAAACTCATACATCCACATTTATGGTCTAATAGGTCATATACTAGCACTACAATTTTAAGCTTTTTAAGTTATTCTAGAAATTAAATTATAAAACTTGTTAACAAAGTCTCATTTAAATACGTGTTAAAAAGACTCAACCAAATAAAAAACTAATAAAATAAATTTAAACTACGAACATATATTTTTGTAGATAAAAGAACTAAATGATAGAAACTTAATAAAAAGATATTGTTTGTGTATAATATTTGTGCAATGATAATTTACATTGTTAATCAATTATATTTGTGAAACTGTTTAAACCATTTAAATTTAATACAATTACCTTTGAATTCATCTATAAGATTATTTTCGTGTTTATTTTCCCTTAATTCAAACCTTTTTTTTTATATTGAATCAATTTATTTTAAATAAAGGATATTATTATATATCTATATTTTATGAGAAATCTTGTAGGACATAAACCAAACCTAGCAAAATAAATTTGTACATCCGGTTAGAACTACGTTTAAAATTAGTATTATCAACGACATATTATTGTAGTCCAAATATTTACCAATACGCACTATTCATTATTAACTTTTATGCGAAGGATTCCACCATCACTAGCTTGATGTTTTTGACTTAAAATTAAAATATAATTAGTTTTTTGAAGTTTTCCACTCTACATCTTATCATCCTAGTTGACTACATTTTCAAATATATTTTATAATATATATATTATTATTTTTGCATCTTAGAATATCTTTTGATGGAATTTTTTAATAATATTATCTTCAACAGTTAAATAGAAGGTGTCCAGTAAATCCTACAACAGGGAATTATATTTTCTATGTTTATATATGTTTTATGAATGGTAAGATTTAGATCTACATAGTTCTTTAAGATCTGTTTTTGAACAATCATCATAAAAAAATTGAACCACTCTTAACTTCTCCAATCATATCGATAACCATTTTTTTGTTTTTAATCAAAAAATTTGTTACTGATCTCAAGTCTAAGTGAGTCTTATTTAACTTATCCCTCCATCATTTTAGTCATGTTGTTTTGACTTTTTTGTGATATATCAAATATAAATATTTTCCACAATATCATTCTCACCCGATTTCCCTCCCGACTACCTTGTTTATGATTAAAAAAATCATAAATTATTTTATAATACAACATGATTTTTTTTAATGAGATTAAGTTTATACCTCTAAACAACAATGGTGTAGATGTTATCAAGAGTTAAATATTATAAATATAACCACTTCAATAGTTTCACACGACTTAACGAGAAGATTATGAAAAAAAATATTTCTACAATGTTATTGCATGTATTCTTATACCATTTAAAACACTTAGTATTAAAAAGTAGTATATACACATATATGAAACTAATTAGAGCGTTTTAATTTTAATTTTATTTAAAAGATTTGGGTTGTTGGTCATGAAATACGAACAATGTGTGCCTTGATTATCACATGAATTCTAAACAGTGCTTAAAATAAAACAAGATAAAATAATATTAATCATAAATATGTTTGTTACATTACTTTAAATATTTTTTTGTATGTTAATTTATAATAAATTTTCTAATTTTAAATATTTTACTGAAAAAAGATAATAACTTGTTCTTTTATACAAAAAATTATCAAATAAATTATTAAATAAATATGTTTCAACCATCTATATATTTTATTTTTTTAAATCGTGATTCATTATTTTAATTCAAATAATTTCATATGAGTGTTAAATTGATTTTTTTGAAAGGTAGATAACCTATTTTTGCATGATGAATTTATTGAAACTTTAATATATTTTTCTATTTCCATTTTTATTATCATTCCATGATATTGATTTTGTATTTATTTTAAATTTCTTAATTTTTCATACAAATAATATTCCTACAAAAAGTAATAAATTTTTGAATCATATAATATATTTTTGTAAAACCTATCCTTTACAAACTAATCATTAATCAGTTAAAGATCTTAAATAGGAAATGGTTACAATATCAATCAATAATTTAATTTCCATTTAAAAACGATTAGTTTTCAAACCTTTTACATTATTTTTAACAAACTGTATATTATAATTTTATTATAAAACAAAAATAAGACTTAAGAAAAAATAAAATTGAAAATACATTACAATGCAAGCTCGATTAAATTTACTATAAAGAAATATCGACTAGATAATTTGAATAAAACAACGAAAGTAAACCACGGTCATGTAAATCATATGTTGAATCTTGGATATAAACATTTTTTTCAATGAGTAAGATCGAAAATAAATTTACATACTCTTATAAAATCGACAAAAGGTAGAAAATTTTATTAATTAAGATAAAATTAATGGTCATATGAAATCCAATATGAAGAAATTTAAATGAGTATCTCTAGGTTAAAGCAGTAAGCTTTTTCAACAAAAATAAAAATTAAATACCCATAAATAAAATAAATTATGATCATTATTTTACTCTCCATTAAGGTTTATATCAAAAGATTAATTATAACCATTTTTGTTTCTTTCACTGTTAAAAAAAGAAATCTACTTTTGAAGTACTTAGTTTTGATTAAATATTTAAAGATGTACTTGCTTATTGATAAGAGCTATAATTTGGTACTCATTAATCAAAAAGTAAAATAACATTTGGTATAATAGTAAAATGGTTAATAGTTTGACTATTATTGTTATAAATTTTCTCATCTCTTATTTTAAATTATAAAGATGCAATAATTTATAATTTTAATCCTATTGAGTTTTAATTGCTTTAAATTATTTTGTTACTTTTCTTGTTTGAATTCTTATAAACCTTTTCAGAATTGTCTATTGATTTTCACTGATCTAATAATTTTAAATTAGAGTTCCGATCATGTGCAACACAAGGGAGAGTATAAAAATATAACTTTGACAAGATTTGTGAATCAAATATATTATTAAAATATTTAATAGTTAGAATTAAATATCTTAAAGATTATACTAATTTTGTACATTTAGTGATTATTGCATATAAAAGTTCATAATTATTCCTATTATACAAATAAAAAGATAAATGAAATAATAAATTACTAATTAATCGTTACTTTAATAAACCAACATAGAAACAAAGAAGCCCCTAACAAATTACAATACAATGATATAGTACCATGCCTATAAATTAAGGCATACTGCGGAGATAAATCATTAACACATTCTACATAAAAATTATAAGCATACACATATTAAAATTATGATGATGGAGAAGAAATATGTTTCTCTTTTCATGGTTGTGATGGTTCTAGGAATGATGGTATCAAAATTTGAAGCACGTCAAATTGACGACATTACATGCCCCGAGGCTCTTTTGTCCTTGTTGCCATGTCTTCCCTTTTTGCAAGGAACTGGAGGTGCTACACCACCTAAAAACTGTTGTGATGGAGCAAATACTTTAAATCAAAAGGCAAACACCACCCCGATTCGAAGGGATGTTTGCAATTGTCTCAAACCCGCAGCATCGAGATTTGGAGTTAAACCTGACAAATCAAAACAACTACCACAACTTTGTAACATTACTCTGTCGGTTCCTTTTGATCCTAGCATTGATTGCAACACGTAAGTAATATTTCTTCATAATACTTGATATAAAAATATGAGATGCATATTTTTTATAAGAGTTTAATGTTTGAGGTAAATATTTTTATTTTTTAAATTAAAATAAATGAAAATGTTTACGTCCTTATCGCCTAAAACATACGTCTCCTCCATGAAATCAACTATGCATAGTATTAATTGATTGAATATTTAAATAATTTTATAACCATTATTTGTTTTTTGTGCAGGGTTCAATAAATCTATTTCACGGGGACGGTGTTTATCGCAAAGATATATAAAATAATTGTATTAAGAAATTCTTAATTCCATTAGTATATGTATTTTCTCTTTTTACTTAAGTTGAAGTTGTCACTCTCGTAATGTATTTTTTAAAAATTATTTTGATTTAGTTATTCTCTTCTTCTTTTTGGCTATTGTCCAACACACCTAATAACTAGAAAAGATTAAAAAATAGTGTTAATTGTTAAAACTCATACATCCACATTTATGGTCTAATAGGTCATATACTAGCACTACAATTTTAAGCTTTTTAAGTTATTCTAGAAATTAAATTATAAAACTTGTTAACAAAGTCTCATTTAAATACGTGTTAAAAAGACTCAACCAAATAAAAAACTAATAAAATAAATTTAAACTACGAACATATATTTTTGTAGATAAAAGAACTAAATGATAGAAACTTAATAAAAAGATATTGTTTGTGTATAATATTTGTGCAATGATAATTTACATTGTTAATCAATTATATTTGTGAAACTGTTTAAACCATTTAAATTTAATACAATTACCTTTGAATTCATCTATAAGATTATTTTCGTGTTTATTTTCCCTTAATTCAAACCTTTTTTTTTATATTGAATCAATTTATTTTAAATAAAGGATATTATTATATATCTATATTTTATGAGAAATCTTGTAGGACATAAACCAAACCTAGCAAAATAAATTTGTACATCCGGTTAGAACTACGTTTAAAATTAGTATTATCAACGACATATTATTGTAGTCCAAATATTTACCAATACGCACTATTCATTATTAACTTTTATGCGAAGGATTCCACCATCACTAGCTTGATGTTTTTGACTTAAAATTAAAATATAATTAGTTTTTTGAAGTTTTCCACTCTACATCTTATCATCCTAGTTGACTACATTTTCAAATATATTTTATAATATATATATTATTATTTTTGCATCTTAGAATATCTTTTGATGGAATTTTTTAATAATATTATCTTCAACAGTTAAATAGAAGGTGTCCAGTAAATCCTACAACAGGGAATTATATTTTCTATGTTTATATATGTTTTATGAATGGTAAGATTTAGATCTACATAGTTCTTTAAGATCTGTTTTTGAACAATCATCATAAAAAAATTGAACCACTCTTAACTTCTCCAATCATATCGATAACCATTTTTTTGTTTTTAATCAAAAAATTTGTTACTGATCTCAAGTCTAAGTGAGTCTTATTTAACTTATCCCTCCATCATTTTAGTCATGTTGTTTTGACTTTTTTGTGATATATCAAATATAAATATTTTCCACAATATCATTCTCACCCGATTTCCCTCCCGACTACCTTGTTTATGATTAAAAAAATCATAAATTATTTTATAATACAACATGATTTTTTTTAATGAGATTAAGTTTATACCTCTAAACAACAATGGTGTAGATGTTATCAAGAGTTAAATATTATAAATATAACCACTTCAATAGTTTCACACGACTTAACGAGAAGATTATGAAAAAAAATATTTCTACAATGTTATTGCATGTATTCTTATACCATTTAAAACACTTAGTATTAAAAAGTAGTATATACACATATATGAAACTAATTAGAGCGTTTTAATTTTAATTTTATTTAAAAGATTTGGGTTGTTGGTCATGAAATACGAACAATGTGTGCCTTGATTATCACATGAATTCTAAACAGTGCTTAAAATAAAACAAGATAAAATAATATTAATCATAAATATGTTTGTTACATTACTTTAAATATTTTTTTGTATGTTAATTTATAATAAATTTTCTAATTTTAAATATTTTACTGAAAAAAGATAATAACTTGTTCTTTTATACAAAAAATTATCAAATAAATTATTAAATAAATATGTTTCAACCATCTATATATTTTATTTTTTTAAATCGTGATTCATTATTTTAATTCAAATAATTTCATATGAGTGTTAAATTGATTTTTTTGAAAGGTAGATAACCTATTTTTGCATGATGAATTTATTGAAACTTTAATATATTTTTGTATTTCCATTTTTATTATCATTCCATGATATTGATTTTGTATTTATTTTAAATTTCTTAATTTTTCATACAAATAATATTCCTATAAAAAGTAATAAATTTTTGAATCATATAATATATTTTTGTAAAACCTATCCTTTACAAACTAATCATTAATCAGTTAAAGATCTTAAATAGGAAATGGTTACAATATCAATCAATAATTTAATTTCCATTTAAAAACGATTAGTTTTCAAACCTTTTACATTATTTTTAACAAACTGTATATTATAATTTTATTATAAAACAAAAATAAGACTTAAGAAAAAATAAAATTGAAAATACATTACAATGCAAGCTCGATTAAATTTACTATAAAGAAATATCGACTAGATAATTTGAATAAAACAACGAAAGTAAACCACGGTCATGTAAATCATATGTTGAATCTTGGATATAAACATTTTTTTCAATGAGTAAGATCGAAAATAAATTTACATACTCTTATAAAATCGACAAAAGGTAGAAAATTTTATTAATTAAGATAAAATTAATGGTCATATGAAATCCAATATGAAGAAATTTAAATGAGTATCTCTAGGTTAAAGCAGTAAGCTTTTTCAACAAAAATAAAAATTAAATACCCATAAATAAAATAAATTATGATCATTATTTTACTCTCCATTAAGGTTTATATCAAAAGATTAATTATAACCATTTTTGTTTCTTTCACTGTTAAAAAATAGAAATCTACTTTTGAAGTACTTAGTTTTGATTAAATATTTAAAGATGTACTTGCTTATTGATAAGAGCTATAATTTGGTACTCATTAATCAAAAAGTAAAATAACATTTGGTATAATAGTAAAATGGTTAATAGTTTGACTATTATTGTTATAAATTTTCTCATCTCTTATTTTAAATTATAAAGATGCAATAATTTATAATTTTAATCCTATTGAGTTTTAATTGCTTTAAATTATTTTGTTACTTTTCTTGTTTGAATTCTTATAAACCTTTTCAGAATTGTCTATTGATTTTCACTGATCTAATAATTTTAAATTAGAGTTCCGATCATGTGCAACACAAGGGAGAGTATAAAAATATAACTTTGACAAGATTTGTGAATCAAATATATTATTAAAATATTTAATAGTTAGAATTAAATATCTTAAAGATTATACTAATTTTGTACATTTAGTGATTATTGCATATAAAAGTTCATAATTATTCCTATTATACAAATAAAAAGATAAATGAAATAATAAATTACTAATTAATCGTTACTTTAATAAACCAACATAGAAACAAAGAAGCCCCTAACAAATTACAATACAATGATATAGTACCATGCCTATAAATTAAGGCATACTGCGGAGATAAATCATTAACACATTCTACATAAAAATTATAAGCATACACATATTAAAATTATGATGATGGAGAAGAAATATGTTTCTCTTTTCATGGTTGTGATGGTTCTAGGAATGATGGTATCAAAATTTGAAGCACGTCAAATTGACGACATTACATGCCCCGAGGCTCTTTTGTCCTTGTTGCCATGTCTTCCCTTTTTGCAAGGAACTGGAGGTGCTACACCACCTAAAAACTGTTGTGATGGAGCAAATAGTTTAAATCAAAAGGCAAACACCACCCCGATTCGAAGGGATGTTTGCAATTGTCTCAAACCCGCAGCATCGAGATTTGGAGTTAAACCTGACAAATCAAAACAACTACCACAACTTTGTAACATTACTCTGTCGGTTCCTTTTGATCCTAGCATTGATTGCAACACGTAAGTAATATTTCTTCATAATACTTGATATAAAAATATGAGATGCATATTTTTTATAAGAGTTTAATGTTTGAGGTAAATATTTTTATTTTTTAAATTAAAATAAATGAAAATGTTTACGTCCTTATCGCCTAAAACATACGTCTCCTCCATGAAATCAACTATGCATAGTATTAATTGATTGAATATTTAAATAATTTTATAACCATTATTTGTTTTTTGTGCAGGGTTCAATAAATCTATTTCACGGGGACGGTGTTTATCGCAAAGATATATAAAATAATTGTATTAAGAAATTCTTAATTCCATTAGTATATGTATTTTCTCTTTTTACTTAAGTTGAAGTTGTCACTCTCGTAATGTATTTTTTAAAATTATTTTGATTTAGTTATTCTCTTCTTCTTTTTGGCTATTGTCCAACACACCTAATAACTAGAAAAGATTAAAAAATAGTGTTAATTGTTAAAACTCATACATCCACATTTATGGTCTAATAGGTCATATACTAGCACTACAATTTTAAGCTTTTTAAGTTATTCTAGAAATTAAATTATAAAACTTGTTAACAAAGTCTCATTTAAATACGTGTTAAAAAGACTCAACCAAATAAAAAACTAATAAAATAAATTTAAACTACGAACATATATTTTTGTAGATAAAAGAACTAAATGATAGAAACTTAATAAAAAGATATTGTTTGTGTATAATATTTGTGCAATGATAATTTACATTGTTAATCAATTATATTTGTGAAACTGTTTAAACCATTTAAATTTAATACAATTACCTTTGAATTCATCTATAAGATTATTTTCGTGTTAATTTTCCCTTAATTCAAACCTATTTTTTTTATATTGAATCTATTTATTTCAAATAAAGGATATTATTATATATCTATATTTTATGAGAAATCTTGTAGGACATAAACCAAACCTAGCAAAATAAATTTGTACATCCGGTTAGAACTACGTTTAAAATTAGTATTATCAACGACATATTATTGTAGTCCAAATATTTACCAATACGCACTATTCATTATTAACTTTTATGCGAAGGATTCCACCATCACTAGCTTGATGTTTTTGACTTAAAATTAAAATATAATTAGTTTTTTGAAGTTTTCCACTCTACATCTTATCATCCTAGTTGACTACATTTTCAAATATATTTTATAATATATATATTATTATTTTTGCATCTTAGAATATCTTTTGATGGAATTTTTAATAATATTATCTTCAACAGTTAAATAGAAGGTGTCCACTAAATCCTACAACAGGGAATTATATTTTCTATGTTTATATATGTTTTATGAATGGTAAGATTTAGATCTACATAGTTCTTTAAGATCTGTTTTTGAACAATCATCATAAAAAAATTGAACCACTCTTAACTTCTCCAATCACATCGATAACCATTTTTTTGTTTTTAATCAAAAATTGAGTAATGTGGCTTGTTTTTGTAAGATATCTATATTGATATTTGTGATTTCAGGAACCAACATTTTGTTACTGATCTCAAGTCTAAGTGAGTCTTATTTAACTTATCCCTCCATCATTTTAGTCATGTTGTTTTGACTTTTTCGTGATATATCAAATATAAATATTTTCCACAATATCATTCTCACCCGATTTCCCTCCCGACTACCTTGTTTATGATTAAAAAAATCATAAATTATTTTATAATACAACATGATTTTTTTTAATGAGATTAAGTTTATACCTCTAAACAACAATGGTGTAGATGTTATCAAGAGTTAAATATTATAAATATAACCACTTCAATAGTTTCACACGACTTAACGAGAAGATTATGAAAAAAAATATTTCTACAATGTTATTGCATGTATTCTTATACCATTTAAAACACTTAGTATTAAAAAGTAGTATATACACATATATGAAACTAATTAGAGCGTTTTAATTTTAATTTTATTTAAAAGATTTGGGTTGTTGGTCATGAAATACGAACAATGTGTGTCTTGATTATCACATGAATTCTAAACAGTGCTTAAAATAAAACAAGATAAAATAATATTAATCATAAATATGTTTGTTACATTACTTTAAATATATTTTTTATGTTAATTTATAATAAATTTTCTAATTTTAAATATTTTACTGAAAAAAGATAATAACTTGTTCTTTTATACAAAAAATTATCAAATAAATTATTAAATAAATATGTTTCAACCATCTATATATTTTATTTTTTTAAATCGTGATTCATTATTTTAATTCAAATAATTTCATATGAGTGTTAAATTGATTTTTTTAAAAGGTAGATAACCTATTTTTGCATGATGAATTTATTGAAACTTTAATATATTTTTCTATTTTCATTTTTATTATCATTTCATGATATTGATTTTGTATTTATTTTAAATTTCTTAATTTTTCATACAAATAATATTCCTACAAAAAGTAATAAATTTTTGAATCATATAATATATTTTTGTAAAACCTATCCTTTACAAACTAATCATTAATCAGTTAAAGATCTTAAATAGGAAATGGTTACAATATCAATCAATAATTTAATTTCCATTTAAAAACGATTAGTTTTCAAACCTTTTACATTATTTTTAACAAACTGTATATTATAATTTTATTATAAAACAAAAATAAGACTTAAGAAAAAATAAAATTGAAAATACATTACAATGCAAGCTCGATTAAATTTACTATAAAGAAATATCGACTAGATAATTTGAATAAAACAACGAAAGTAAACCACGGTCATGTAAATCATATGTTGAATCTTGGATATAAACATTTTTTTCAATGAGTAAGATCGAAAATAAATTTACATACTCTTATAAAATCGACAAAAGGTAGAAAATTTTATTAATTAAGATAAAATTAATGGTCATATGAAATCCAATATGAAGAAATTTAAATGAGTATCTCTAGGTTAAAGCAGTAAGCTTTTTCAACAAAAATAAAAATTAAATACCCATAAATAAAATAAATTATGATCATTATTTTACTCTCCATTAAGAAATTTAAATGAGTATCTCTAGGTCAAAAGATTAATTATAACCATTTTTGTTTCTTTCACTGTTAAAAAATAGAAATCTACTTTTGAAGTACTTAGTTTTGATTAAATATTTAAAGATGTACTTGCTTATTGATAAGAGCTATAATTTGGTACTCATTAATCAAAAAGTAAAATAACATTTGGTATAATAGTAAAATGGTTAATAGTTTGACTATTATTGTTATAAATTTTCTTATCTCTTATTTTAAATTATAAAGATGCAATAATTTATAATTTTAATCCTTTTGAGTTTTAATTGCTTTAAATTATTTTGTTACTTTTCTTGTTTGAATTCTTATAAACCTTTTCAGAATTGTCTATTAATTTTCACTGATCTAATAATTTTAAATTAGAGTTCCGATCATGTGCAACACAAGGGAGAGTATAAAAATATAACTTTGACAAGATTTGTGAATCAAATATATTATTAAAATATTTAATAGTTAGAATTAAATATCTTAAAGATTATACTAATTTTGTACATTTAGTGATTATTGCATATAAAAGTTCATAATTATTCCTATTATACAAATAAAAAGATAAATGAAATAATAAATTACTAATTAATCGTTACTTTAATAAACCAACATAGAAACAAAGAAGCCCCTAACAAATTACAATACAATGATATAGTACCATGCCTATAAATTAAGGCATACTGCGGAGATAAATCATTAACACATTCTACATAAAAATTATAAGCATACACATATTAAAATTATGATGATGGAGAAGAAATATGTTTCTCTTTTCATGGTTGTGGTGGTTCTAGGAATGATGGTATCAAAATTTGAAGCACGTCAAATTGACGACATTACATGCCCCGAGGCTCTTTTGTCCTTGTTGCCATGTCTTCCCTTTTTGCAAGGAACTGGAGGTGCTACACCACCTAAAAACTGTTGTGATGGAGCAAATAGTTTAAATCAAAAGGCAAACACCACCCCGATTCGAAGGGATGTTTGCAATTGTCTCAAACCCGCAGCATCGAGATTTGGAGTTAAACTTGACAAATCAAAACAACTACCACAACTTTGTAACATTACTCTGTCGGTTCCTTTTGATCCTAGCATTGATTGCAACACGTAAGTAATATTTCTTCATAATACTTGATATAAAAATATGAGATGCCAAAATAAGCGCCCTCTTTTCCCTTATTTGGTGTAGTGTTTTTGAAGTTTTCCACTCTACATCTTATCATCCTAGTTGACTACATTTTCAAATATATTTTATAATATATATATTATTATTTTTGCATCTTAGAATATCTTTTGATGGAATTTTTTAATAATATTATCTTCAACAGTTAAATAGAAGGTGTCCAGTAAATCCTACAACAGGGAATTATATTTTCTATGTTTATATATGTTTTATGAATGGTAAGATTTAGATCTACATAGTTCTTTAAGATCTGTTTTTGAACAATCATCATAAAAAAATTGAACCACTCTTAACTTCTCCAATCATATCGATAACCATTTTTTTGTTTTTAATCAAAAAATTTGTTACTGATCTCAAGTCTAAGTGAGTCTTATTTAACTTATCCCTCCATCATTTTAGTCATGTTGTTTTGACTTTTTGTGATATATCAAATATAAATATTTTCCACAATATCATTCTCACCCGATTTCCCTCCCGACTACCTTGTTTATGATTAAAAAAATCATAAATTATTTTATAATACAACATGATTTTTTTTAATGAGATTAAGTTTATACCTCTAAACAACAATGGTGTAGATGTTATCAAGAGTTAAATATTATAAATATAACCACTTCAATAGTTTCACACGACTTAACGAGAAGATTATGAAAAAAAATATTTCTACAATGTTATTGCATGTATTCTTATACCATTTAAAACACTTAGTATTAAAAAGTAGTATATACACATATATGAAACTAATTAGAGCGTTTTAATTTTAATTTTATTTAAAATATTTGGGTTGTTGGTCATGAAATACGAACAATGTGTGCCTTGATTATCACATGAATTCTAAACAGTGCTTAAAATAAAACAAGATAAAATAATATTAATCATAAATATGTTTGTTACATTACTTTAAATATTTTTTTGTATGTTAATTTATAATAAATTTTCTAATTTTAAATATTTTACTGAAAAAAGATAATAACTTGTTCTTTTATACAAAAAATTATCAAATAAATTATTAAATAAATATGTTTCAACCATCTATATATTTTATTTTTTAAATCGTGATTCATTATTTTAATTCAAATAATTTCATATGAGTGTTAAATTGATTTTTTTGAAAGGTAGATAACCTATTTTTGCATGATGAATTTATTGAAACTTTAATATATTTTTGTATTTTCATTTTTATTATCATTCCATGATATTGATTTTGTATTTATTTTAAATTTCTTAATTTTTCATACAAATAATATTCCTACAAAAAGTAATAAATTTTTGAATCATATAATATATTTTTGTAAAACCTATCCTTTACAAACTAATCATTAATCAGTTAAAGATCTTAAATAGGAAATGGTTACAATATCAATCAATAATTTAATTTCCATTTAAAAACGATTAGTTTTCAAACTTTTACATTATTTTTAACAAACTGTATATTATAATTTTATTATAAAAAAAAATAAGACTTAAGAAAAAATAAAATTGAAAATACATTACAATGCAAGCTCGATTAAATTTACTATAAAGAAATATCGACTAGATAATTTGAATAAAACAACGAAAGTAAACCACGGTCATGTAAATCATATGTTGAATCTTGGATATAAACATTTTTTTCAATGAGTAAGATCGAAAATAAATTTACATACTCTTATAAAATCGACAAAAGGTAGAAAATTTTATTAATTAAGATAAAATTAATGGTCATATGAAATCCAATATGAAGAAATTTAAATGAGTATCTCTAGGTTAAAGCAGTAAGCTTTTTCAACAAAAATAAAAATTAAATACCCATAAATAAAATAAATTATGATCATTATTTTACTCTCCATTAAGGTTTATATCAAAAGATTAATTATAACCATTTTTGTTTCTTTCACTGTTAAAAAAAAGAAATCTACTTTTTAAGTACTTAGTTTTGATTAAATATTTAAAGATGTACTTGCTTATTGATAAGAGCTATAATTTGGTACTCATTAATCAAAAAGTAAAATAACATTTGGTATAATAGTAAAATGGTTAATAGTTTGACTATTATTGTTATAAATTTTCTCATCTCTTATTTTAAATTATAAAGATGCAATAATTTATAATTTTAATCCTATTGAGTTTTAATTGCTTTAAATTATTTTGTTACTTTTCTTGTTTGAATTCTTATAAACCTTTTCAGAATTGTCTATTAATTTTCACTGATCTAATAATTTTAAATTAGAGTTCCGATCATGTGCAACACAAGGGAGAGTATAAAAATAAAACTTTGACAAGATTTGTGAATCAAATATATTATTAAAATATTTAATAGTTAGAATTAAATATCTTAAAGATTATACTAATTTTGTACATTTAGTGATTATTGCATATAAAAGTTCATAATTATTCCTATTATACAAATAAAAAGATAAATGAAATAATAAATTACTAATTAATCGTTACTTTAATAAACCAACATAGAAACAAAGAAGCCCCTAACAAATTACAATACAATGATATAGTACCATGCCTATAAATTAAGGCATACTGCGGAGATAAATCATTAACACATTCTACATAAAAATTATAAGCATACACATATTAAAATTATGATGATGGAGAAGAAATATGTTTCTCTTTTCATGGTTGTGATGGTTCTAGGAATGATGGTATCAAAATTTGAAGCACGTCAAATTGACGACATTACATGCCCCGAGGCTCTTTTGTCCTTGTTGCCATGTCTTCCCTTTTTGCAAGGAACTGGAGGTGCTACACCACCTAAAAACTGTTGTGATGGAGCAAATACTTTAAATCAAAAGGCCAACACCACCCCGATTCGAAGGGATGTTTGCAATTGTCTCAAACCCGCAGCATCGAGATTTGGAGTTAAACCTGACAAATCAAAACAACTACCACAACTTTGTAACATTACTCTGTCGGTTCCTTTTGATCCTAGCATTGATTGCAACACGTAAGTAATATTTCTTCATAATACTTGATATAAAAATATGAGATGCATATTTTTTATAAGAGTTTAATGTTTGAGGTAAATATTTTTATTTTTTAAATTAAAATAAATGAAAATGTTTACGTCCTTATCGCCTAAAACATACGTCTCCTCCATGAAATCAACTATGCATAGTATTATTTGATTGAATATTTAAATAATTTTATAACCATTATTTGTTTTTTGTGCAGGGTTCAATAAATCTATTTCACGGGGACGGTGTTTATCGCAAAGATATATAAAATAATTGTATTAAGAAATTCTTAATTCCATTAGTATATGTATTTTCTCTTTTTACTTAAGTTGAAGTTGTCACTCTCGTAATGTATTTTTTAAAATTTATTTTGATTTAGTTATTCTCTTCTTCTTTTTGGCTATTGTCCAACACACCTAATAATTAGAAAAGATTAAAAAATAGTGTTAATTGTTAAAACTCATACATCCACATTTATGGTCTAATAGGTCATATACTAGCACTACAATTTTAAGCTTTTTAAGTTATTCTAGAAATTAAATATAAAACTTGTTAACAAAGTCTCATTTAAATACGTGTTAAAAAGACTCAACCAAATAAAAAACTAATAAAATAAATTTAAACTACGAACATATATTTTTGTAGATAAAAGAACTAAATGATAGAAACTTAATAAAAAGATATTGTTTGTGTATAATATTTGTGCAATGATAATTTACATTGTTAATCAATTATATTTGTGAAACTGTTTAAACCATTTAAATTTAATACAATTACCTTTGAATTCATCTATAAGATTATTTTCGTGTTTATTTTCCCTTAATTCAAACCTTTTTTTTTTATATTGAATCAATTTATTTTAAATAAAGGATATTATTATATATCTATATTTTATGAGAAATCTTGTAGGACATAAACCAAACCTAGCAAAATAAATTTGTACATCCGGTTAGAACTACGTTTAAAATTAGTATTATCAACGACATATTATTGTAGTCCAAATATTTACCAATACGCACTATTCATTATTAACTTTTATGCGAAGGATTCCACCATCACTAGCTTGATGTTTTTGACTTAAAATTAAAATATAATTAGTTTTTTGAAGTTTTCCACTCTACATCTTATCATCCTAGTTGACTACATTTTCAAATATATTTTATAATATATATATTATTATTTTTGCATCTTAGAATATCTTTTGATGGAATTTTTTAATAATATTATCTTCAACAGTTAAATAGAAGGTGTCCACTAAATCCTACAACAGGGAATTATATTTTCTATGTTTATATATGTTTTATGAATGGTAAGATTTAGATCTACATAGTTCTTTAAGATCTGTTTTTGAACAATCATCATAAAAAAATTGAACCACTCTTAACTTCTCCAATCATATCGATAACCATTTTTTTGTTTTTAATCAAAAAATTTGTTACTGATCTCAAGTCTAAGTGAGTCTTATTTAACTTATCCCTCCATCATTTTAGTCATGTTGTTTTGACTTTTTTGTGATATATCAAATATAAATATTTTCCACAATATCATTCTCACCCGATTTCCCTCCCGACTACCTTGTTTATGATTAAAAAAATCATAAATTATTTTATAATACAACATGATTTTTTTTAATGAGATTAAGTTTATACCTCTAAACAACAATGGTGTAGATGTTATCAAGAGTTAAATATTATAAATATAACCACTTCAATAGTTTCACACGACTTAACGAGAAGATTATGAAAAAAAATATTTCTACAATGTTATTGCATGTATTCTTATACCATTTAAAACACTTAGTATTAAAAAGTAGTATATACACATATATGAAACTAATTAGAGCGTTTTAATTTTAATTTTATTTAAAAGATTTGGGTTGTTGGTCATGAAATACGAACAATGTGTGCCTTGATTATCACATGAATTCTAAACAGTGCTTAAAATAAAACAAGATAAAATAATATTAATCATAAATATGTTTGTTACATTACTTTAAATATTTTTTTGTATGTTAATTTATAATAAATTTTCTAATTTTAAATATTTTACTGAAAAAAGATAATAACTTGTTCTTTTATACAAAAAATTATCAAATAAATTATTAAATAAATATGTTTCAACCATCTATATATTTTATTTTTTAAATCGTGATTCATTATTTTAATTCAAATAATTTCATATGAGTGTTAAATTGATTTTTTTTGAAAGGTAGATAACCTATTTTTGCATGATGAATTTATTGAAACTTTAATATATTTTTCTATTTTCATTTTTATTATCATTCCATGATATTGATTTTGTATTTATTTTAAATTTCTTAATTTTTCATACAAATAATATTCCTACAAAAAGTAATAAATTTTTGAATCATATAATATATTTTTGTAAAACCTATCCTTTACAAACTAATCATTAATCAGTTAAAGATCTTAAATAGGAAATGGTTACAATATCAATCAATAATTTAATTTCCATTTAAAAACGATTAGTTTTCAAACCTTTTACATTATTTTTAACAAACTGTATATTATAATTTTATTATAAAACAAAAATAAGACTTAAGAAAAAATAAAATTGAAAATACATTACAATGCAAGCTCGATTAAATTTACTATAAAGAAATATCGACTAGATAATTTGAATAAAACAACGAAAGTAAACCACGGTCATGTAAATCATATGTTGAATCTTGGATATAAACATTTTTTTCAATGAGTAAGATCGAAAATAAATTTACATACTCTTATAAAATCGACAAAAGGTAGAAAATTTTATTAATTAAGATAAAATTAATGGTCATATGAAATCCAATATGAAGAAATTTAAATGAGTATCTCTAGGTTAAAGCAGTAAGCTTTTTCAACAAAAATAAAAATTAAATACCCATAAATAAAATAAATTATGATCATTATTTTACTCTCCATTAAGGTTTATATCAAAAGATTAATTATAACCATTTTTGTTTCTTTCACTGTTAAAAAATAGAAATCTACTTTTGAAGTACTTAGTTTTGATTAAATATTTAAAGATGTACTTGCTTATTGATAAGAGCTATAATTTGGTACTCATTAATCAAAAAGTAAAATAACATTTGGTATAATAGTAAAATGGTTAATAGTTTGACTATTATTGTTATAAATTTTCTCATCTCTTATTTTAAATTATAAAGATGCAATAATTTATAATTTTAATCCTATTGAGTTTTAATTGCTTTAAATTATTTTGTTACTTTTCTTGTTTGAATTCTTATAAACCTTTTCAGAATTGTCTATTAATTTTCACTGATCTAATAATTTTAAATTAGAGTTCCGATCATGTGCAACACAAGGGAGAGTATAAAAATAAAACTTTGACAAGATTTGTGAATCAAATATATTATTAAAATATTTAATAGTTAGAATTAAATATCTTAAAGATTATACTAATTTTGTACATTTAGTGATTATTGCATATAAAAGTTCATAATTATTCCTATTATACAAATAAAAAGATAAATGAAATAATAAATTACTAATTAATCGTTACTTTAATAAACCAACATAGAAACAAAGAAGCCCCTAACAAATTACAATACAATGATATAGTACCATGCCTATAAATTAAGGCATACTGCGGAGATAAATCATTAACACATTCTACATAAAAATTATAAGCATACACATATTAAAATTATGATGATGGAGAAGAAATATGTTTCTCTTTTCATGGTTGTGATGGTTCTAGGAATGATGGTATCAAA
The DNA here is from genome assembly GCF_024323335.1 of Lathyrus oleraceus. Taxonomy (NCBI): domain Eukaryota; kingdom Viridiplantae; phylum Streptophyta; class Magnoliopsida; order Fabales; family Fabaceae; genus Lathyrus; species Lathyrus oleraceus. The sequence continues at coordinate 396,924,730 of NC_066583.1, forward strand.
ATTTGAAGCACGTCAAATTGACGACATTACATGCCCCGAGGCTCTTTTGTCCTTGTTGCCATGTCTTCCCTTTTTGCAAGGAACTGGAGGTGCTACACCACCTAAAAACTGTTGTGATGGAGCAAATACTTTAAATCAAAAGGCCAACACCACCCCGATTCGAAGGGATGTTTGCAATTGTCTCAAACCCGCAGCATCGAGATTTGGAGTTAAACCTGACAAATCAAAACAACTACCACAACTTTGTAACATTACTCTGTCGGTTCCTTTTGATCCTAGCATTGATTGCAACACGTAAGTAATATTTCTTCATAATACTTGATATAAAAATATGAGATGCATATTTTTTATAAGAGTTTAATGTTTGAGGTAAATATTTTTATTTTTTAAATTAAAATAAATGAAAATGTTTACGTCCTTATCGCCTAAAACATACGTCTCCTCCATGAAATCAACTATGCATAGTATTATTTGATTGAATATTTAAATAATTTTATAACCATTATTTGTTTTTTGTGCAGGGTTCAATAAATCTATTTCACGGGGACGGTGTTTATCGCAAAGATATATAAAATAATTGTATTAAGAAATTCTTAATTCCATTAGTATATGTATTTTCTCTTTTTACTTAAGTTGAAGTTGTCACTCTCGTAATGTATTTTTTAAAATTATTTTGATTTAGTTATTCTCTTCTTCTTTTTGGCTATTGTCCAACACACCTAATAACTAGAAAAGATTAAAAAATAGTGTTAATTGTTAAAACTCATACATCCACATTTATGGTCTAATAGGTCATATACTAGCACTACAATTTTAAGCTTTTTAAGTTATTCTAGAAATTAAATTATAAAACTTGTTAACAAAGTCTCATTTAAATACGTGTTAAAAAGACTCAACCAAATAAAAAACTAATAAAATAAATTTAAACTACGAACATATATTTTTGTAGATAAAAGAACTAAATGATAGAAACTTAATAAAAAGATATTGTTTGTGTATAATATTTGTGCAATGATAATTTACATTGTTAATCAATTATATTTGTGAAACTGTTTAAACCATTTAAATTTAATACAATTACCTTTGAATTCATCTATAAGATTATTTTCGTGTTAATTTTCCCTTAATTCAAACCTATTTTTTTTTATATTGAATCTATTTATTTCAAATAAAGGATATTATTATATATCTATATTTTATGAGAAATCTTGTAGGACATAAACCAAACCTAGCAAAATAAATTTGTACATCCGGTTAGAACTACGTTTAAAATTAGTATTATCAACGACATATTATTGTAGTCCAAATATTTACCAATACGCACTATTCATTATTAACTTTTATGCGAAGGATTCCACCATCACTAGCTTGATGTTTTTGACTTAAAATTAAAATATAATTAGTTTTTTGAAGTTTTCCACTCTACATCTTATCATCCTAGTTGACTACATTTTCAAATATATTTTATAATATATATATTATTATTTTTGCATCTTAGAATATCTTTTGATGGAATTTTTTAATAATATTATCTTCAACAGTTAAATAGAAGGTGTCCACTAAATCCTACAACAGGGAATTATATTTTCTATGTTTATATATGTTTTATGAATGGTAAGATTTAGATCTACATAGTTCTTTAAGATCTGTTTTTGAACAATCATCATAAAAAAATTGAACCACTCTTAACTTCTCCAATCATATCGATAACCATTTTTTTGTTTTTAATCAAAAAATTTGTTACTGATCTCAAGTCTAAGTGAGTCTTATTTAACTTATCCCTCCATCATTTTAGTCATGTTGTTTTGACTTTTTTGTGATATATCAAATATAAATATTTTCCACAATATCATTCTCACCCGATTTCCCTCCCGACTACCTTGTTTATGATTAAAAAAATCATAAATTATTTTATAATACAACATGATTTTTTTTAATGAGATTAAGTTTATACCTCTAAACAACAATGGTGTAGATGTTATCAAGAGTTAAATATTATAAATATAACCACTTCAATAGTTTCACACGACTTAACGAGAAGATTATGAAAAAAAATATTTCTACAATGTTATTGCATGTATTCTTATACCATTTAAAACACTTAGTATTAAAAAGTAGTATATACACATATATGAAACTAATTAGAGCGTTTTAATTTTAATTTTATTTAAAAGATTTGGGTTGTTGGTCATGAAATACGAACAATGTGTGCTTGATTATCACATGAATTCTAAACAGTGCTTAAAATAAAACAAGATAAAATAATATTAATCATAAATATGTTTGTTACATTACTTTAAATATTTTTTTGTATGTTAATTTATAATAAATTTTCTAATTTTAAATATTTTACTGAAAAAAGATAATAACTTGTTCTTTTATACAAAAAATTATCAAATAAATTATTAAATAAATATGTTTCAACCATCTATATATTTTATTTTTTTAAATCGTGATTCATTATTTTAATTCAAATAATTTCATATGAGTGTTAAATTGATTTTTTTGAAAGGTAGATAACCTATTTTTGCATGATGAATTTATTGAAACTTTAATATATTTTTCTATTTTCATTTTTATTATCATTCCATGATATTGATTTTGTATTTATTTTAAATTTCTTAATTTTTCATACAAATAATATTCCTACAAAAAGTAATAAATTTTTGAATCATATAATATATTTTTGTAAAACCTATCCTTTACAAACTAATCATTAATCAGTTAAAGATCTTAAATAGGAAATGGTTACAATATCAATCAATAATTTAATTTCCATTTAAAAACGATTAGTTTTCAAACCTTTTACATTATTTTTAACAAACTGTATATTATAATTTTATTATAAAACAAAAATAAGACTTAAGAAAAAATAAAATTGAAAATACATTACAATGCAAGCTCGATTAAATTTACTATAAAGAAATATCGACTAGATAATTTGAATAAAACAACGAAAGTAAACCACGGTCATGTAAATCATATGTTGAATCTTGGATATAAACATTTTTTTCAATGAGTAAGATCGAAAATAAATTTACATACTCTTATAAAATCGACAAAAGGTAGAAAATTTTATTAATTAAGATAAAATTAATGGTCATATGAAATCCAATATGAAGAAATTTAAATGAGTATCTCTAGGTTAAAGCAGTAAGCTTTTTCAACAAAAATAAAAATTAAATACCCATAAATAAAATAAATTATGATCATTATTTTACTCTCCATTAAGGTTTATATCAAAAGATTAATTATAACCATTTTTGTTTCTTTCACTGTTAAAAAATAGAAATCTACTTTTGAAGTACTTAGTTTTGATTAAATATTTAAAGATGTACTTGCTTATTGATAAGAGCTATAATTTGGTACTCATTAATCAAAAAGTAAAATAACATTTGGTATAATAGTAAAATGGTTAATAGTTTGACTATTATTGTTATAAATTTTCTCATCTCTTATTTTAAATTATAAAGATGCAATAATTTATAATTTTAATCCTATTGAGTTTTAATTGCTTTAAATTATTTTGTTACTTTTCTTGTTTGAATTCTTATAAACCTTTTCAGAATTGTCTATTGATTTTCACTGATCTAATAATTTTAAATTAGAGTTCCGATCATGTGCAACACAAGGGAGAGTATAAAAATATAACTTTGACAAGATTTGTGAATCAAATATATTATTAAAATATTTAATAGTTAGAATTAAATATCTTAAAGATTATACTAATTTTGTACATTTAGTGATTATTGCATATAAAAGTTCATAATTATTCCTATTATACAAATAAAAAGATAAATGAAATAATAAATTACTAATTAATCGTTACTTTAATAAACCAACATAGAAACAAAGAAGCCCCTAACAAATTACAATACAATGATATAGTACCATGCCTATAAATTAAGGCATACTGCGGAGATAAATCATTAACACATTCTACATAAAAATTATAAGCATACACATATTAAAATTATGATGATGGAGAAGAAATATGTTTCTCTTTTCATGGTTGTGATGGTTCTAGGAATGATGGTATCAAAATTTGAAGCACGTCAAATTGACGACATTACATGCCCCGAGGCTCTTTTGTCCTTGTTGCCATGTCTTCCCTTTTTGCAAGGAACTGGAGGTGCTACACCACCTAAAAACTGTTGTGATGGAGCAAATACTTTAAATCAAAAGGCAAACACCACCCCGATTCGAAGGGATGTTTGCAATTGTCTCAAACCCGCAGCATCGAGATTTGGAGTTAAACCTGACAAATCAAAACAACTACCACAACTTTGTAACATTACTCTGTCGGTTCCTTTTGATCCTAGCATTGATTGCAACACGTAAGTAATATTTCTTCATAATACTTGATATAAAAATATGAGATGCATATTTTTTATAAGAGTTTAATGTTTGAGGTAAATATTTTTATTTTTTAAATTAAAATAAATGAAAATGTTTACGTCCTTATCGCCTAAAACATACGTCTCCTCCATGAAATCAACTATGCATAGTATTAATTGATTGAATATTTAAATAATTTTATAACCATTATTTGTTTTTTGTGCAGGGTTCAATAAATCTATTTCACGGGGACGGTGTTTATCGCAAAGATATATAAAATAATTGTATTAAGAAATTCTTAATTCCATTAGTATATGTATTTTCTCTTTTTACTTAAGTTGAAGTTGTCACTCTCGTAATGTATTTTTTAAAAATTATTTTGATTTAGTTATTCTCTTCTTCTTTTTGGCTATTGTCCAACACACCTAATAACTAGAAAAGATTAAAAAATAGTGTTAATTGTTAAAACTCATACATCCACATTTATGGTCTAATAGGTCATATACTAGCACTACAATTTTAAGCTTTTTAAGTTATTCTAGAAATTAAATTATAAAACTTGTTAACAAAGTCTCATTTAAATACGTGTTAAAAAGACTCAACCAAATAAAAAACTAATAAAATAAATTTAAACTACGAACATATATTTTTGTAGATAAAAGAACTAAATGATAGAAACTTAATAAAAAGATATTGTTTGTGTATAATATTTGTGCAATGATAATTTACATTGTTAATCAATTATATTTGTGAAACTGTTTAAACCATTTAAATTTAATACAATTACCTTTGAATTCATCTATAAGATTATTTTCGTGTTAATTTTCCCTTAATTCAAACCTATTTTTTTTATATTGAATCTATTTATTTCAAATAAAGGATATTATTATATATCTATATTTTATGAGAAATCTTGTAGGACATAAACCAAACCTAGCAAAATAAATTTGTACATCCGGTTAGAACTACGTTTAAAATTAGTATTATCAACGACATATTATTGTAGTCCAAATATTTACCAATACGCACTATTCATTATTAACTTTTATGCGAAGGATTCCACCATCACTAGCTTGATGTTTTTGACTTAAAATTAAAATATAATTAGTTTTTTGAAGTTTTCCACTCTACATCTTATCATCCTAGTTGACTACATTTTCAAATATATTTTATAATATATATATTATTATTTTTGCATCTTAGAATATCTTTTGATGGAATTTTTAATAATATTATCTTCAACAGTTAAATAGAAGGTGTCCACTAAATCCTACAACAGGGAATTATATTTTCTATGTTTATATATGTTTTATGAATGGTAAGATTTAGATCTACATAGTTCTTTAAGATCTGTTTTTGAACAATCATCATAAAAAAATTGAACCACTCTTAACTTCTCCAATCACATCGATAACCATTTTTTTGTTTTTAATCAAAAATTGAGTAATGTGGCTTGTTTTTGTAAGATATCTATATTGATATTTGTGATTTCAGGAACCAACATTTTGTTACTGATCTCAAGTCTAAGTGAGTCTTATTTAACTTATCCCTCCATCATTTTAGTCATGTTGTTTTGACTTTTTCGTGATATATCAAATATAAATATTTTCCACAATATCATTCTCACCCGATTTCCCTCCCGACTACCTTGTTTATGATTAAAAAAATCATAAATTATTTTATAATACAACATGATTTTTTTTAATGAGATTAAGTTTATACCTCTAAACAACAATGGTGTAGATGTTATCAAGAGTTAAATATTATAAATATAACCACTTCAATAGTTTCACACGACTTAACGAGAAGATTATGAAAAAAAATATTTCTACAATGTTATTGCATGTATTCTTATACCATTTAAAACACTTAGTATTAAAAAGTAGTATATACACATATATGAAACTAATTAGAGCGTTTTAATTTTAATTTTATTTAAAAGATTTGGGTTGTTGGTCATGAAATACGAACAACGTGTGTCTTGATTATCACATGAAATCTAAACGGTGCTTAAAATAAAACAAGATAAAATAATATTAATCATAAATATGTTTGTTACATTACTTTAAATATTTTTTTTGTATGTTAATTTATAATAAATTTTCTAATTTTAAATATTTTACTGAAAAAAGATAATAACTTGTTCTTTTATACAAAAAATTATCAAATAAATTATTAAATAAATATGTTTCAACCATCTATATATTTTATTTTTTTAAATCGTGATTCATTATTTTAATTCAAATAATTTCATATGAGTGTTAAATTGATTTTTTTAAAAGGTAGATAACCTATTTTTGCATGATGAATTTATTGAAACTTTAATATATTTTTCTATTTTCATTTTTATTATCATTTCATGATATTGATTTTGTATTTATTTTAAATTTCTTAATTTTTCATACAAATAATATTCCTACAAAAAGTAATAAATTTTTGAATCATATAATATATTTTTGTAAAACCTATCCTTTACAAACTAATCATTAATCAGTTAAAGATCTTAAATAGGAAATGGTTACAATATCAATCAATAATTTAATTTCCATTTAAAAACGATTAGTTTTCAAACCTTTTACATTATTTTTAACAAACTGTATATTATAATTTTATTATAAAACAAAAATAAGACTTAAGAAAAAATAAAATTGAAAATACATTACAATGCAAGCTCGATTAAATTTACTATAAAGAAATATCGACTAGATAATTTGAATAAAACAACGAAAGTAAACCACGGTCATGTAAATCATATGTTGAATCTTGGATATAAACATTTTTTTCAATGAGTAAGATCGAAAATAAATTTACATACTCTTATAAAATCGACAAAAGGTAGAAAATTTTATTAATTAAGATAAAATTAATGGTCATATGAAATCCAATATGAAGAAATTTAAATGAGTATCTCTAGGTTAAAGCAGTAAGCTTTTTCAACAAAAATAAAAATTAAATACCCATAAATAAAATAAATTATGATCATTATTTTACTCTCCATTAAGATTTAAGAGTATCTCTAGGTCAAAAGATTAATTATAACCATTTTTGTTTCTTTCACTGTTAAAAAATAGAAATCTACTTTTGAAGTACTTAGTTTTGATTAAATATTTAAAGATGTACTTGCTTATTGATAAGAGCTATAATTTGGTACTCATTAATCAAAAAGTAAAATAACATTTGGTATAATAGTAAAATGGTTAATAGTTTGACTATTATTGTTATAAATTTTCTTATCTCTTATTTTAAATTATAAAGATGCAATAATTTATAATTTTAATCCTTTGAGTTTTAATTGCTTTAAATTATTTTGTTACTTTTCTTGTTTGAATTCTTATAAACCTTTTCAGAATTGTCTATTAATTTTCACTGATCTAATAATTTTAAATTAGAGTTCCGATCATGTGCAACACAAGGGAGAGTATAAAAATATAACTTTGACAAGATTTGTGAATCAAATATATTATTAAAATATTTAATAGTTAGAATTAAATATCTTAAAGATTATACTAATTTTGTACATTTAGTGATTATTGCATATAAAAGTTCATAATTATTCCTATTATACAAATAAAAAGATAAATGAAATAATAAATTACTAATTAATCGTTACTTTAATAAACCAACATAGAAACAAAGAAGCCCCTAACAAATTACAATACAATGATATAGTACCATGCCTATAAATTAAGGCATACTGCGGAGATAAATCATTAACACATTCTACATAAAAATTATAAGCATACACATATTAAAATTATGATGATGGAGAAGAAATATGTTTCTCTTTTCATGGTTGTGGTGGTTCTAGGAATGATGGTATCAAAATTTGAAGCACGTCAAATTGACGACATTACATGCCCCGAGGCTCTTTTGTCCTTGTTGCCATGTCTTCCCTTTTTGCAAGGAACTGGAGGTGCTACACCACCTAAAAACTGTTGTGATGGAGCAAATAGTTTAAATCAAAAGGCAAACACCACCCCGATTCGAAGGGATGTTTGCAATTGTCTCAAACCCGCAGCATCGAGATTTGGAGTTAAACTTGACAAATCAAAACAACTACCACAACTTTGTAACATTACTCTGTCGGTTCCTTTTGATCCTAGCATTGATTGCAACACGTAAGTAATATTTCTTCATAATACTTGATATAAAAATATGAGATGCATATTTTTTATAAGAGTTTAATGTTTGAGGTAAATATTTTTATTTTTTAAATTAAAATAAATGAAAATGTTTACGTCCTTATCGCCTAAAACATACGTCTCCTCCATGAAATCAACTATGCATAGTATTAATTGATTGAATATTTAAATAATTTTATCACCATTATTTGTTTTTTGTGCAGGGTTCAATAAATCTATTTCACGGGGACGGTGTTTATCGCAAAGATATATAAAAATAATTGTATTAAGAAATTCTTAATTCCATTAGTATATGTATTTTCTCTTTTTACTTAAGTTGAAGTTGTCACTCTCGTAATGTATTTTTTAAAAATTATTTTGATTTAGTTATTCTCTTCTTCTTTTTGGCTATTATCCAACACACCTAATAATTAGAAAAGATTAAAAAATAGTGTTAATTGTTAAAACTCATACATCCACATTTATGGTCTAATAGGTCATATACTAGCACTACAATTTTAAGCTTTTTAAGTTATTCTAGAAATTAAATTATAAAACTTGTTAACAAAGTCTCATTTAAATACGTGTTAAAAAGACTCAACCAAATAAAAAACTAATAAAATAAATTTAAACTACGAACATATATTTTTGTAGATAAAAGAACTAAATGATAGAAACTTAATAAAAAGATATTGTTTGTGTATAATATTTGTGCAATGATAATTTACATTGTTAATCAATTATATTTGTGAAACTGTTTAAACCATTTAAATTTAATACAATTACCTTTGAATTCATCTATAAGATTATTTTCGTGTTTATTTTCCCTTAATTCAAACCTTTTTTTTTATATTGAATCAATTTATTTTAAATAAAGGATATTATTATATATCTATATTTTATGAGAAATCTTGTAGGACATAAACCAAACCTAGCAAAATAAATTTGTACATCCGGTTAGAACTACGTTTAAAATTAGTATTATCAACGACATATTATTGTAGTCCAAATATTTACCAATACGCACTATTCATTATTAACTTTTATGCGAAGGATTCCACCATCACTAGCTTGATGTTTTTGACTTAAAATTAAAATATAATTAGTTTTTTGAAGTTTTCCACTCTACATCTTATCATCCTAGTTGACTACATTTTCAAATATATTTTATAATATATATATTATTATTTTTGCATCTTAGAATATCTTTTGATGGAATTTTTTAATAATATTATCTTCAACAGTTAAATAGAAGGTGTCCACTAAATCCTACAACAGGGAATTATATTTTCTATGTTTATATATGTTTTATGAATGGTAAGATTTAGATCTACATAGTTCTTTAAGATCTGTTTTTGAACAATCATCATAAAAAAATTGAACCACTCTTAACTTCTCCAATCACATCGATAACCATTTTTTTGTTTTTAATCAAAAATTGAGTAATGTGGCTTGTTTTTGTAAGATATCTATATTGATATTTGTGATTTCAGGAACCAACATTTTGTTACTGATCTCAAGTCTAAGTGAGTCTTATTTAACTTATCCCTCCATCATTTTAGTCATGTTGTTTTGACTTTTTTGTGATATATCAAATATAAATATTTTCCACAATATCATTCTCACCCGATTTCCCTCCCGACTACCTTGTTTATGATTAAAAAAATCATAAATTATTTTATAATACAACATGATTTTTTTTAATGAGATTAAGTTTATACCTCTAAACAACAATGGTGTAGATGTTATCAAGAGTTAAATATTATAAATATAACCACTTCAATAGTTTCACACGACTTAACGAGAAGATTATGAAAAAAAATATTTCTACAATGTTATTGCATGTATTCTTATACCATTTAAAACACTTAGTATTAAAAAGTAGTATATACACATATATGAAACTAATTAGAGCATTTTAATTTTAATTTTATTTAAAAGATTTGGGTTGTTGGTCATGAAATACGAACAATGTGTGTCTTGATTGTCACATGAATTCTAAACAGTGCTTAAAATAAAACAAGATAAAATAATATTAATCGTAAATATGTTTGTTACATTACTTTAAATATTTTTTTGTATGTTAATTTATAATGAATTTTCTAATTTTAAATATTTTACTGAAAAAAGATAATAACTTGTTCTTTTATACAAAAAATTATCAAATAAATTATTAAATAAATATGTTTCAACCATCTATATATTTTATTTTTTTAAATCGTGATTCATTATTTTAATTCAAATAATTTCATATGAGTGTTAAATTGATTTTTTTGAAAGGTAGATAACCTATTTTTGCATGATGAATTTATTGAAACTTTAATATATTTTTCTATTTTCATTTTTATTATCATTTCATGATATTGATTTTGTATTTATTTTAAATTTCTTAATTTTTCATACAAATAATATTCCTACAAAAAGTAATAAATTTTTGAATCATATAATATATTTTTGTAAAACCTATCCTTTACAAACTAATCATTAATCAGTTAAAGATCTTAAATAGGAAATGGTTACAATATCAATCAATAATTTAATTTCCATTTAAAAACGATTAGTTTTCAAACCTTTTACATTATTTTAACAAACTGTATATTATAATTTTATTATAAAACAAAAATAAGACTTAAGAAAAAATAAAATTGAAAATACATTACAATGCAAGCTCGATTAAATTTACTATAAAGAAATATCGACTAGATAATTTGAATAAAACAACGAAAGTAAACCACGGTCATGTAAATCATATGTTGAATCTTGGATATAAACATTTTTTTCAATGAGTAAGATCGAAAATAAATTTACATACTCTTATAAAATCGACAAAAGGTAGAAAATTTTATTAATTAAGATAAAATTAATGGTCATATGAAATCCAATATGAAGAAATTTAAATGAGTATCTCTAGGTTAAAGCAGTAAGCTTTTTCAACAAAAATAAAAATTAAATACCCATAAATAAAATAAATTATGATCATTATTTTACTCTCCATTAAGGTTTATATCAAAAGATTAATTATAACCATTTTTGTTTCTTTCACTGTTAAAAAATAGAAATCTACTTTTGAAGTACTTAGTTTTGATTAAATATTTAAAGATGTACTTGCTTATTGATAAGAGCTATAATTTGGTACTCATTAATCAAAAAGTAAAATAACATTTGGTATAATAGTAAAATTGTTAATAGTTTGACTATTATTGTTATAAATTTTCTTATCTCTTATTTTAAATTATAAAGATGCAATAATTTATAATTTTAATCCTTTTGAGTTTTAATTGCTTTAAATTATTTTGTTACTTTTCTTGTTTGAATTCTTATAAACCTTTTCAGAATTGTCTATTAATTTTCACTGATCTAATAATTTTAAATTAGAGTTCCGATCATGTGCAACACAAGGGAGAGTATAAAAATATAACTTTGACAAGATTTGTGAATCAAATATATTATTAAAATATTTAATAGTTAGAATTAAATATCTTAAAGATTATACTAATTTTGTACATTTAGTGATTATTGCATATAAAAGTTCATAATTATTCCTATTATACAAATAAAAAGATAAATGAAATAATAAATTACTAATTAATCGTTACTTTAATAAACCAACATAGAAACAAAGAAGCCCCTAACAAATTACAATACAATGATATAGTACCATGCCTATAAATTAAGGCATACTGCGGAGATAAATCATTAACACATTCTACATAAAAATTATAAGCATACACATATTAAAATTATGATGATGGAGAAGAAATATGTTTCTCTTTTCATGGTTGTGATGGTTCTAGGAATGATGGTATCAAAATTTGAAGCACGTCAAATTGACGACATTACATGCCCCGAGGCTCTTTTGTCCTTGTTGCCATGTCTTCCCTTTTTGCAAGGAACTGGAGGTGCTACACCACCTAAAAACTGTTGTGATGGAGCAAATAGTTTAAATCAAAAGGCCAACACCACCCCGATTCGAAGGGATGTTTGCAATTGTCTCAAACCCGCAGCATCGAGATTTGGAGTTAAACCTGACAAATCAAAACAACTACCACAACTTTGTAACATTACTCTGTCGGTTCCTTTTGATCCTAGCATTGATTGCAACACGTAAGTAATATTTCTTCATAATACTTGATATAAAAATATGAGATGCATATTTTTTATAAGAGTTTAATGTTTGAGGTAAATATTTTTATTTTTTAAATTAAAATAAATGAAAATGTTTACGTCCTTATCGCCTAAAACATACGTCTCCTCCATGAAATCAACGATGCATAGTATTATTTGATTGAATATTTAAATAATTTTATAACCATTATTTGTTTTTTGTGCAGGGTTCAATAAATCTATTTCACGGGGACGGTGTTTATCGCAAAGATATATAAAATAATTGTATTAAGAAATTCTTAATTCCATTAGTATATGTATTTTCTCTTTTTACTTAAGTTGAAGTTGTCACTCTCGTAATGTATTTTTTAAAAATTATTTTGATTTAGTTATTCTCTTCTTCTTTTTGGCTATTGTCCAACACACCTAGTAATTAGAAAAGATTAAAAAATAGTGTTAATTGTTAAAACTCATACATCCACATTTATGGTCTAATAGGTCATATACTAGCACTACAATTTTAAGCTTTTTAAGTTATTCTAGAAATTAAATCATAAAACTTGTTAACAAAGTCTCATTTAAATACGTGTTAAAAAGACTCAACCAAATAAAAAACTAATAAAATAAATTTAAACTACGAACATATATTTTTGTAGATAAAAGAACTAAATGATAGAAACTTAATAAAAAGATATTGTTTGTGTATAATATTTGTGCAATGATAATTTACATTGTTAATCAATTATATTTGTGAAACTGTTTAAACCATTTAAATTTAATATAATTACCTTTGAATTCATCTATAAGATTATTTTCGTGTTAATTTTCCCTTAATTCAAACCTATTTTTTTTTATATTGAATCAATTTATTTTAAATAAAGGATATTATTATATATCTATCTTTTATGAGAAATCTTGTAGGACATAAACCAAACCTAGCAAAATAAATTTGTACATCCGGTTAGAACTACGTTTAAAATTATTATTATCAACGACATATTATTGTAGTCCAAATATTTACCAATACGCACTATTCATTATTAACTTTTATGCGAAGGATTCCACCATCACTAGCTTGATGTTTTTGACTTAAAATTAAAATATAATTAGTTTTCACTACGCCAAAAATTGGAATAGACAGCGCACCTTAGAGGGCGCTTTATTACAAAAGCGCCCTCTAAAGTGAAGCGAAAAATAAGGAGCAATAGACAGCGCACTTTAGAGGGCGCTTTTGTAATAAAGCGTCCTCTAAGGTGAAGCGAAAAAATAAGGAGGAGATAGAGGGACAAAAATACATGGCGCTTTTAATAAAGCGCTGTTATAAGTCCATGTGCATTTCCAGCTTATAGAGCGCTTCTGGAAAGCCTTAGAGAGAGCTTTCATAAGCGCCCTCTTAGGCCCCCTTTAGAGGGCGCTTTGTTTCCACAAGCGCCCTCTAAGGTGAAACGAAAAAATAAGGAGGAGATAGAGGGACAACAATACATGGCGCTTTATAGAAAGCGCCCTCTAAGGTTACCCTTAGAGGGCGCTTTTAATAAAGCGCTGTTATAAGTCCACGTGCATTTCTAGCTTATAAAGCGCTTCTAGAAAGCCTTAGAGAGTGCTTTCATAAGCGCCCTCTTAGGGCCCCTTTAGAGGGCGCTTTTTTTCCACAAGCGCCCTCTAATGTCCCCTTTAGTAAACATTAAAATTATAACATACTGCGCGTTTTGTTATTTCACTATCTGTTATTAGCGTTCTTTTTCACGTTAGGGTTCTGAGGCGTTTTCCTTCCACCTCTGTTAGATCTACATGCGCGTTTCCTCCTTCTACCAATCAAAGGTACACGCTTTTCCCAATTACTGTTTTATGTTATTGCTTTGTTTTAGCTTTGCCCAATTTCTGTTTTACCTTATTACTGCGCGTTTCCTCCTTCTACGTTTGTTTCGACCATGATAGCGGATGCACTAGGAAATTGACGGTTGGTTTTTAGTGACCATGATTGCGGATGCAATGGGTTATACGACCTATGAAACATCTGATTTTGTGTCAACACCAGTATCATTAGAAACCTAGGTCCGAATGTGTTTGAACTCTTCTGAAATTGTTTTTTATTTATTCTAATTAGTAATGGATAATACATGGATGTCTTTCAATCGATTGTCGAGAGAGTACGAGAATGGGGTATCAGAATTCGTTAAGTTTGCCGTTGCGCACGTCGAAGACCCCAGTAGAATGATATGTCCTTGCTTGGGTTGTTGTTATGGGAAACGGGTTGACGCAGTTCAGTTGACATCGCATCTAATGAGGCATGGAATTGATCGAAGTTATACATGTTGGAATTTGCATGGTGAGAAAAGTAACGAGAATGTTGAACCGGGGGATAGTACGACCTATGCCTCAAACTATAGTGGCGCAGATACATACGATTGTGATCGAGTTGAAGAGATTGCAGAAGCACTTGAAGGAGATCTTAAGGATTGTCCCGAAATGTTTGAGAGGTTGGTAAGTGATGCAGAGAAACCTTTGTATGATGGTTGCACTAAATTCACAAGATTGTCTGCGGTATTAAAGTTGTACAACTTAAAGGCGGGCAATGGGTGGTCGGATAAAAGTTTCACAGAGTTATTAGCCCTTTTGAAAGATATGCTTCCTGAGGATAATGTTCTTCCCAATCGAACATATGAGACCAAAAAGATGTTGTGCTCTATTGGCATGAGCTATGATAAGATACATGCATGTCCAAACGATTGCGTTTTGTTTCGAAATGAGTATGCATCGTTAAATGAGTGTCCTAAATGCGGTGTCTCGCGATATAAGAACAAGTTGTCTCCAGCAAAGGTCTTGTGGTATTTTCCTGTTATTCCGAGATTTAGACGCATGTTTCGTAGTGAAACCGATTCAAGACACTTGACCTGGCATGCAGATGAAAGAATTATAGATGGAAAGTATCGACATCCGGCAGATTCACCACAGTGGTTGAAAATTGATAATGATTATCCTGAATTTGGAGAAGAATCAAGAAACCTTTGCTTGGCATTATCTACTGATGGAATGAACCCACACGGTATCCAGAGTATCTCACACAGTACATGGCCTGTGATTATTATGATTTATAACCTACCTCCATGGCTATGTATGAAGCGTAAGTACATGATGTTGTCTATGTTGATTTCTGGACCTAAACAACCAGGGAATGACATAGACGTGTACTTGAAGCCCTTAATCGAAGACTTAAAGATTTTGTGGGAGACCGGTGTGGAGGTTTATGATGGATATAGGAAAGAAAGTTTCAACTTGAGGGCGATGTTGTTTGGCACAATTAATGATTTTCCAGCATACGGAAATCTATCAGGGTATAGCATAAAAGGTCAATGTGCGTGTCCTGTTTGTGAAGATAAAACAGATTGGAAGCGCTTGGAGTTTGGTCAGAAGAATGTCTTTCTCGGTCATCGGAGATTCTTAAATTCAAATCATCACTACCGTGGATGGAGAAAGGCGTTCAATGGAGAGACAGAACAAGGCAGAGCTCCACCTATATTGACGGGTGATCAAATTTTTGAAAAGGTGAAAGATTTGGATACTCAGTTTGGCAAGCCTTTTGCCCACACACTTGTCAAAAGTGGGTGGAAGAAGAGGTCAGTTTTTTTTGAATTGCCGTATTGGAAGTCCTTGTATGTGAGACATTTTCTTGATGTTATGCATATTTAAAAAAATGTATTTGAAAGTGTTATTGGCACGTTACTCAATATACAAGGAAAGTCTAAGGATGGCCTTAAGGCAAGAAAGGACTTGATAGCGATGGGAATAAGAACTGAATTAGGACCCTTGAAGAAAGGAAAACGAACATATCCACCGCCTGCTGCTTATACTCTATCTAGAAAGGAGAAAAAAACATTGTGTAAGTTTCTAAGTGAAGTTAAAGTTCCAGAAGGGTACTCTTCAGATATTAGAAGACTTGTGTCTATGAAAGACCTCAAGTTAAAGAGTTTAAAGACCCATGATTGCCATGTTATAATGGAACATTTTCTCCCAATAGGTATACGTTCTATTCTTCCAGAAAAAGTAAGAAGCTCTATAACTAAGTTGTGTTCTTTCTTCAAGTCAATTTGCAGTAAGGTGATCAATCCTGCGATCTTACCAATGTTGCAAAAAGAAATCGTTATTACTTTGTGTGAGCTTGAAATGTTTTTTCCTCCATCATTTTTTGACATAATGGTACATCTAGTTGTTCATCTTGTGAAAGAGACACAATTGTGTGGACCAGCTTATATGAGATGGATGTACCCTGTTGAACGTTATATGAAAATATTAAAAGGGTACGTGAAGAACCGAAGTCGACCAGAAGGTTGTATGGTTGAAAGATACATTGTTGAAGAAGCGATTGAGTTTTGTACTGAATATTTGTCTAATGTTCAGTCAATCGGACTCCCCAAGTCTCAGCTTGTCGAAAAGAAAGAAGGAAAAAATCTAATTGGAAATAAAATCGTGGCAGTATCAAGGGTCGAACGGGATCAAGTGCATTTGTATGTTCTGCACAATGAGAATGAGGTTGAGCCGTATGTTGAAATTCACAAGGATGTTCTCCGAGGTTTAAATCCCAATAGAAATGAAAATTGGATAGTACGAGAGCACAATCGATGTTTTATACCTTGGTTTAAGGATCATATTTATTCAAAGTATTATTCAGATCCCGCTTCAATAACAGAAAGGTTGAGATGCTTAGCATATGGTCCAAGTTTCCATGTTTTTTCTTATAGCGCATACGCGATTAATGGATACACATTTTATACCAAAGAACAAGATGATAAAAGTACTATGCAGAATAGTGGTGTCACTGTGGTAGCTGAAGCAATGCACATATCAAGTGTGAAGGACTTAAACCCCAAATTTGCAAATCTGTCGTATTTTGGTGTTATCGAGCGCATTTGGGTGTTTGATTATGAGAAGTTTCAGATTCCTATATTTGGTTGCAAGTGGGTTGAAAATAATAACGGCATTCGAATGGATAAGTCAGGATTTTTGCAAGTGGATCTTAATAGGGTGGGATACAAAGATGAGTCTTTTATTCTAGCCTCTCAAGCTAGACAAGTGTTCTATGTCAATGATCCGAAAAGTACGAAATGGTCTATAGTTCTTTTTTCCAACAAAGTAATTGATGAAAACACTGGAGATCAAGGTGATATTGATGTTGAGATTGAATCGTTTACCAGAAATGATCAAGATGAGAATATTATATCAAATGATTCATATATTAGAAATGATCATAATGAGGGTATTTGGATCAATCCAACCGTCCGTTTTGTTAAGAGACATGTAGAACATATTCCAACCAAGAAAAGAAAGAGAACTTAGTGAAAAAGGTACAGGTCAAATGATTTTAATTGTTTTCTTTATTACAGGTAAAATGACTTTTATGATTTTAATTGTTTTTACATTTGTCATCTGATTTTAATTGTTTTCTTTTTTACAGGCAAAATGATGATGCTGGATATTTGTTTAGATGGAGATGCTCTATTGTCGTCAAGCCTCACTCGCGTAGATGATGATGCTGGATATTTGAAAGTATCCCTCTACGACAATGGAACATGTCCATCTAAACATATATCAATTCTATCTTCAAAAGATAAGGGTTCAATGTTGGCAAGTTACATTGGTTTCCTTGTTCGACAACATATTCCGATTACATGTGATAATTGGAGAAGTCCGGACTTGAAGGTTGGCAAAGAAAAAATATGGTCGGAGATACAGGTACTTACCATATATTGTTATATGTTTTTTGTTGCATCAACTTTGCAGCACTGTATTGTAGGCAGAATTTAGGACTTCTCAAAGTTGATTTCTTGTTACTTTGTCGTTCATAAAATACACCACTAAATTCTCTGCGTTTAATTTTTAATTTTTTTCATCAGGCTTGTGTCTCAATAGAGGATGGGTATCTACCTAAAGTTACTTTTGTAGTGGTCCAAAAGAGACATCACACCCGTCTCTTTCCTGTCAACCCCAAAGAGACCGATAGAAGTGGAAATATTATGCCAGGTTTTTTCAATATATTTCTCAACGCAGCTGGTATATATTATCATTTGAATTTATCATTTTTTGCTGATTTTGTTGTTCTAAATTGTCAAAGGAACCGTGGTAGACACCAGCATTTGTCACCCTAGGGAATTTGATTTTTACCTTAACAGCCATGCAGGAATTCAGGTAATATTAGCTATGTCATTTAACTTTATGCCATTGTTTACTATTTGTTGCTCAATCGCCTTTTGACAGTTCTGTGTTATTTGCATTTGGACGTGTTCTTTTTGCAGGGGACTACTTATGCTGCCATCTGTTGTTTTGGTTGAGCCTTATTTTGTATGGATGTGCGATAGAACTACTAGACAACTTTTGGATATACAGAACATGTTTGCCACCATGGGTGGATGGGCGTTTTTGTTTAGTATTGGTTAGAACTACTAGACAGCTTTTGGATACAGTGGTCACTGGGTGTTGGTTGCTATGTTTTATTCTTTTAATTGTAGTACTTTGAGAATATGTTGTTGTATATTGTTGATCAAAGAATCATATATTAATGTTGTATATATGGAGGATTAATGTTGTATATAAATGGATTCATGTTGTATATATCAATGGATTAATGGTGTATAACATTGGATTAAAGGATGAAATCAATATGAATTTTACACTTTTGCAGCATGCGAACAGGTTACCAATTAAATATATATCCACTGTTTTTCAAACAAATTTTTTTAAAATAACTAACACTTTAGAGGACGCTTTGTCCAGAAAGCGCCCTCTAAACACTTTACATTGACAACTTTAGAGGGCGCTTTTTCCTGAAAGCGCCCTCTAAACACTTTACATTGACAACTTTAGAGGGCGTTTTTTCCTGAAAGCGCCCTCTAAACACTTTACATTGACAACTTTAGAGGGCGTTTTTCCTGAAAGCGCCCTCTAAACACTTTACATTGACAACTTTAGAGGGCGCTTTTTCCTGAAAGCGCCCTCTAAACACTTTACATTGACAACTTTAGAGGGCGCTTCTCCAGAAAGCGCCCTCTAAGGTGTCCCTTTATGGACCACTCCAGAGGGCGCTTTTGTCTTAAAGCGCACTACAATGTGGCCACTTTAGACAGCGCTTTCTCCAGGAAAACAAAGCGCTGTCTTTACCTATGCCAGCGCCAAATTAGAGGGCGCTTAAAAGCGCTGTTATAGGCCAAAATAAGCGCCCTCTTTTCCCTTATTTGGTGTAGTGTTTTTGAAGTTTTCCACTCTACATCTTATCATCCTAGTTGACTACATTTTCAAATATATTTTAATAATATATATTATTATTTTTGCATCTTAGAATATCTTTTGATGGAATTTTTTAATAATATTATCTTCAACAGTTAAATAGAAGGTGTCCACTAAATCCTACAACAGGGAATTATATTTTCTATGTTTATATATGTTTTATGAATGGTAAGATTTAGATCTACATAGTTCTTTAAGATCTGTTTTTGAACAATCATCATAAAAAAATTGAACCACTCTTAACTTCTCCAATCATATCGATAACCATTTTTTGTGTTTTTTACTGATCAAAAAATTTGTTACTGATCTCAAGTCTAAGTGAGTCTTATTTAACTTATCCCTCCATCATTTTAGTCATGTTGTTTTGACTTTTTTGTGATATATCAAATATAAATATTTTCCACAATATCATTCTCACCCGATTTCCCTCCCGACTACCTTGTTTATGATTAAAAAAATCATAAATTATTTTATAATACAACATGATTTTTTTTAATGAGATTAAGTTTATACCTCTAAACAACAATGGTGTAGATGTTATCAAGAGTTAAATATTATAAATATAACCACTTCAATAGTTTCACACGACTTAACGAGAAGATTATGAAAAAAAATATTTCTACAATGTTATTGCATGTATTCTTATACCATTTAAAACACTTAGTATTAAAAAGTAGTATATACACATATATGAAACTAATTAGAGCGTTTTAATTTTAATTTTATTTAAAATATTTGGGTTGTTGGTCATGAAATACGAACAATGTGTGCCTTGATTATCACATGAATTCTAAACAGTGCTTAAAATAAAACAAGATAAAATAATATTAATCATAAATATGTTTGTTACATTACTTTAAATATTTTTTTGTATGTTAATTTATAATAAATTTTCTAATTTTAAATATTTTACTGAAAAAAGATAATAACTTGTTCTTTTATACAAAAAATTATCAAATAAATTATTAAATAAATATGTTTCAACCATCTATATATTTTATTTTTTTAAATCGTGATTCATTATTTTAATTCAAATAATTTCATATGAGTGTTAAATTGATTTTTTTGAAAGGTAGATAACCTATTTTTGCATGATGAATTTATTGAAACTTTAATATATTTTTGTATTTTCATTTTATTATCATTCCATGATATTGATTTTGTATTTATTTTAAATTTCTTAATTTTTCATACAAATAATATTCCTACAAAAAGTAATAAATTTTTGAATCATATAATATATTTTTGTAAAACCTATCCTTTACAAACTAATCATTAATCAGTTAAAGATCTTAAATAGGAAATGGTTACAATATCAATCAATAATTTAATTTCCATTTAAAAACGATTAGTTTTCAAACCTTTTACATTATTTTTAACAAACTGTATATTATAATTTTATTATAAAACAAAAATAAGACTTAAGAAAAAATAAAATTGAAAATACATTACAATGCAAGCTCGATTAAATTTACTATAAAGAAATATCGACTAGATAATTTGAATAAAACAACGAAAGTAAACCACGGTCATGTAAATCATATGTTGAATCTTGGATATAAACATTTTTTCAATGAGTAAGATCGAAAATAAATTTACATACTCTTATAAAATCGACAAAAGGTAGAAAATTTTATTAATTAAGATAAAATTAATGGTCATATGAAATCCAATATGAAGAAATTTAAATGAGTATCTCTAGGTTAAAGCAGTAAGCTTTTTCAACAAAAATAAAAATTAAATACCCATAAATAAAATAAATTATGATCATTATTTTACTCTCCATTAAGGTTTATATCAAAAGATTAATTATAACCATTTTTGTTTCTTTCACTGTTAAAAAATAGAAATCTACTTTTGAAGTACTTAGTTTTGATTAAATATTTAAAGATGTACTTGCTTATTGATAAGAGCTATAATTTGGTACTCATTAATCAAAAAGTAAAATAACATTTGGTATAATAGTAAAATGGTTAATAGTTTGACTATTATTGTTATAAATTTTCTCATCTCTTATTTTAAATTATAAAGATGCAATAATTTATAATTTTAATCCTATTGAGTTTTAATTGCTTTAAATTATTTTGTTACTTTTCTTGTTTGAATTCTTATAAACCTTTTCAGAATTGTCTATTGATTTTCACTGATCTAATAATTTTAAATTAGAGTTCCGATCATGTGCAACACAAGGGAGAGTATAAAAATATAACTTTGACAAGATTTGTGAATCAAATATATTATTAAAATATTTAATAGTTAGAATTAAATATCTTAAAGATTATACTAATTTTGTACATTTAGTGATTATTGCATATAAAAGTTCATAATTATTCCTATTATACAAATAAAAAGATAAATGAAATAATAAATTACTAATTAATCGTTACTTTAATAAACCAACATAGAAACAAAGAAGCCCCTAACAAATTACAATACAATGATATAGTACCATGCCTATAAATTAAGGCATACTGCGGAGATAAATCATTAACACATTCTACATAAAAATTATAAGCATACACATATTAAAATTATGATGATGGAGAAGAAATATGTTTCTCTTTTCATGGTTGTGATGGTTCTAGGAATGATGGTATCAAAATTTGAAGCACGTCAAATTGACGACATTACATGCCCCGAGGCTCTTTTGTCCTTGTTGCCATGTCTTCCCTTTTTGCAAGGAACTGGAGGTGCTACACCACCTAAAAACTGTTGTGATGGAGCAAATACTTTAAATCAAAAGGCCAACACCACCCCGATTCGAAGGGATGTTTGCAATTGTCTCAAACCCGCAGCATCGAGATTTGGAGTTAAACCTGACAAATCAAAACAACTACCACAACTTTGTAACATTACTCTGTCGGTTCCTTTTGATCCTAGCATTGATTGCAACACGTAAGTAATATTTCTTCATAATACTTGATATAAAAATATGAGATGCATATTTTTTATAAGAGTTTAATGTTTGAGGTAAATATTTTTATTTTTTAAATTAAAATAAATGAAAATGTTTACGTCCTTATCGCCTAAAACATACGTCTCCTCCATGAAATCAACTATGCATAGTATTATTTGATTGAATATTTAAATAATTTTATAACCATTATTTGTTTTTTGTGCAGGGTTCAATAAATCTATTTCACGGGGACGGTGTTTATCGCAAAGATATATAAAATAATTGTATTAAGAAATTCTTAATTCCATTAGTATATGTATTTTCTCTTTTTACTTAAGTTGAAGTTGTCACTCTCGTGATGTATTTTTTAAAAATTATTTTGATTTAGTTATTCTCTTCTTCTTTTTGGCTATTGTCCAACACACCTAATAACTAGAAAAGATTAAAAAATAGTGTTAATTGTTAAAACTCATACATCCACATTTATGGTCTAATAGGTCATATACTAGCACTACAATTTTAAGCTTTTTAAGTTATTCTAGAAATTAAATCATAAAACTTGTTAACAAAGTCTCATTTAAATACGTGTTAAAAAAACTCAACCAAATAAAAAACTAATAAAATAAATTTAAACTAGGAACATATATTTTTGTAGATAAAACAACTAAATGATAGAAACTTAATAAAAAGATATTGTTTGTGTATAATATTTGTGCAATGATAATTTACATTGTTAATCAATTATATTTGTGAAACTGTTTAAACCATTTAAATTTAATATAATTACCTTTGAATTCATCTATAAGATTATTTTCGTGTTAATTTTCCCTTAATTCAAACCTATTTTTTTTTATATTGAATCTATTTATTTCAAATAAAGGATATTATTATATATCTATCTTTTATGAGAAATCTTGTAGGACATAAACCAAACCTAGCAAAATAAATTTGTACATCCGGTTAGAACTACGTTTAAAATTAGTATTATCAACGACATATTATTGTAGTCCAAATATTTACCAATACGCACTATTCATTATTAACTTTTATGCGAAGGATTCCACCATCACTAGCTTGATGTTTTTGACTTAAAATTAAAATATAATTAGTTTTTTGAAGTTTTCCACTCTACATCTTATCATCCTAGTTGACTACATTTTCAAATATATTTTATAATATATATATTATTATTTTTGCATCTTAGAATATCTTTTGATGGAATTTTTAATAATATCATCTTCAACAGTTAAATAGAAGGTGTCCACTAAATCCTACAACAGGGAATTATATTTTCTATGTTTATATATGTTTTATGAATGGTAAGATTTAGATCTACATAGTTCTTTAAGATCTGTTTTTGAACAATCATCATAAAAAAATTGAACCACTCTTAACTTCTCCAATCACATCGATAACCATTTTTTTGTTTTTAATCAAAAATTGAGTAATGTGGCTTGTTTTTGTAAGATATCTATATTGATATTTGTGATTTCAGGAACCAACATTTTGTTACTGATCTCAAGTCTAAGTGAGTCTTATTTAACTTATCCCTCCATCATTTTAGTCATGTTGTTTTGACTTTTTTGTGATATATCAAATATAAATATTTTCCACAATATCATTCTCACCCGATTTCCCTCCCGACTACCTTGTTTATGATTAAAAAAATCATAAATTATTTTATAATACAACATGATTTTTTTTAATGAGATTAAGTTTATACCTCTAAACAACAATGGTGTAGATGTTATCAAGAGTTAAATATTATAAATATAACCACTTCAATAGTTTCACACGACTTAACGAGAAGATTATGAAAAAAAATATTTCTACAATGTTATTGCATGTATTCTTATACCATTTAAAACACTTAGTATTAAAAAGTAGTATATACACATATATGAAACTAATTAGAGCGTTTTAATTTTAATTTTATTTAAAAGATTTGGGTTGTTGGTCATGAAATACGAACAACGTGTGTCTTGATTATCACATGAATCTAAACGGTGCTTAAAATAAAACAAGATAAAATAATATTAATCATAAATATGTTTGTTACATTACTTTAAATATTTTTTTGTATGTTAATTTATAATAAATTTTCTAATTTTAAATATTTTACTGAAAAAAGATAATAACTTGTTCTTTTATACAAAAAATTATCAAATAAATTATTAAATAAATATGTTTCAACCATCTATATATTTTATTTTTTTAAATCGTGATTCATTATTTTAATTCAAATAATTTCATATGAGTGTTAAATTGATTTTTTTAAAAGGTAGATAACCTATTTTTGCATGATGAATTTATTGAAACTTTAATATATTTTTCTATTTTCATTTTTATTATCATTTCATGATATTGATTTTGTATTTATTTTAAATTTCTTAATTTTTCATACAAATAATATTCCTACAAAAAGTAATAAATTTTTGAATCATATAATATATTTTTGTAAAACCTATCCTTTACAAACTAATCATTAATCAGTTAAAGATCTTAAATAGGAAATGGTTACAATATCAATCAATAATTTAATTTCCATTTAAAAACGATTAGTTTTCAAACCTTTTACATTATTTTTAACAAACTGTATATTATAATTTTATTATAAAACAAAAATAAGACTTAAGAAAAAATAAAATTGAAAATACATTACAATGCAAGCTCGATTAAATTTACTATAAAGAAATATCGACTAGATAATTTGAATAAAACAACGAAAGTAAACCACGGTCATGTAAATCATATGTTGAATCTTGGATATAAACATTTTTTTCAATGAGTAAGATCGAAAATAAATTTACATACTCTTATAAAATCGACAAAAGGTAGAAAATTTTATTAATTAAGATAAAATTAATGGTCATATGAAATCCAATATGAAGAAATTTAAATGAGTATCTCTAGGTTAAAGCAGTAAGCTTTTTCAACAAAAATAAAAATTAAATACCCATAAATAAAATAAATTATGATCATTATTTTACTCTCCATTAAGGTTTATATCAAAAGATTAATTATAACCATTTTTGTTTCTTTCACTGTTAAAAAATAGAAATCTACTTTTGAAGTACTTAGTTTTGATTAAATATTTAAAGATGTACTTGCTTATTGATAAGAGCTATAATTTGGTACTCATTAATCAAAAAGTAAAATAACATTTGGTATAATAGTAAAATGGTTAATAGTTTGACTATTATTGTTATAAATTTTCTCATCTCTTATTTTAAATTATAAAGATGCAATAATTTATAATTTTAATCCTATTGAGTTTTAATTGCTTTAAATTATTTTGTTACTTTTCTTGTTTGAATTCTTATAAACCTTTTCAGAATTGTCTATTGATTTTCACTGATCTAATAATTTTAAATTAGAGTTCCGATCATGTGCAACACAAGGGAGAGTATAAAAATATAACTTTGACAAGATTTGTGAATCAAATATATTATTAAAATATTTAATAGTTAGAATTAAATATCTTAAAGATTATACTAATTTTGTACATTTAGTGATTATTGCATATAAAAGTTCATAATTATTCCTATTATACAAATAAAAAGATAAATGAAATAATAAATTACTAATTAATCGTTACTTTAATAAACCAACATAGAAACAAAGAAGCCCCTAACAAATTACAATACAATGATATAGTACCATGCCTATAAATTAAGGCATACTGCGGAGATAAATCATTAACACATTCTACATAAAAATTATAAGCATACACATATTAAAATTATGATGATGGAGAAGAAATATGTTTCTCTTTTCATGGTTGTGATGGTTCTAGGAATGATGGTATCAAAATTTGAAGCACGTCAAATTGACGACATTACATGCCCCGAGGCTCTTTTGTCCTTGTTGCCATGTCTTCCCTTTTTGCAAGGAACTGGAGGTGCTACACCACCTAAAAACTGTTGTGATGGAGCAAATAGTTTAAATCAAAAGGCCAACACCACCCCGATTCGAAGGGATGTTTGCAATTGTCTCAAACCCGCAGCATCGAGATTTGGAGTTAAACCTGACAAATCAAAACAACTACCACAACTTTGTAACATTACTCTGTCGGTTCCTTTTGATCCTAGCATTGATTGCAACACGTAAGTAATATTTCTTCATAATACTTGATATAAAAATATGAGATGCATATTTTTTATAAGAGTTTAATGTTTGAGGTAAATATTTTTATTTTTTAAATTAAAATAAATGAAAATGTTTACGTCCTTATCGCCTAAAACATACGTCTCCTCCATGAAATCAACTATGCATAGTATTATTTGATTGAATATTTAAATAATTTTATAACCATTATTTGTTTTTTGTGCAGGGTTCAATAAATCTATTTCACGGGGACGGTGTTTATCGCAAAGATATATAAAATAATTGTATTAAGAAATTCTTAATTCCATTAGTATATGTATTTTCTCTTTTTACTTAAGTTGAAGTTGTCACTCTCGTGATGTATTTTTTAAAAATTATTTTGATTTAGTTATTCTCTTCTTCTTTTTGGCTATTGTCCAACACACCTAATAACTAGAAAAGATTAAAAAATAGTGTTAATTGTTAAAACTCATACATCCACATTTATGGTCTAATAGGTCATATACTAGCACTACAATTTTAAGCTTTTTAAGTTATTCTAGAAATTAAATCATAAAACTTGTTAACAAAGTCTCATTTAAATACGTGTTAAAAAAACTCAACCAAATAAAAAACTAATAAAATAAATTTAAACTAGGAACATATATTTTTGTAGATAAAACAACTAAATGATAGAAACTTAATAAAAAGATATTGTTTGTGTATAATATTTGTGCAATGATAATTTACATTGTTAATCAATTATATTTGTGAAACTGTTTAAACCATTTAAATTTAATATAATTACCTTTGAATTCATCTATAAGATTATTTTCGTGTTAATTTTCCCTTAATTCAAACCTATTTTTTTTTATATTGAATCTATTTATTTCAAATAAAGGATATTATTATATATCTATCTTTTATGAGAAATCTTGTAGGACATAAACCAAACCTAGCAAAATAAATTTGTACATCCGGTTAGAACTACGTTTAAAATTAGTATTATCAACGACATATTATTGTAGTCCAAATATTTACCAATACGCACTATTCATTATTAACTTTTATGCGAAGGATTCCACCATCACTAGCTTGATGTTTTTGACTTAAAATTAAAATATAATTAGTTTTTTGAAGTTTTCCACTCTACATCTTATCATCCTAGTTGACTACATTTTCAAATATATTTTATAATATATATATTATTATTTTTGCATCTTAGAATATCTTTTGATGGAATTTTTTAATAATATCATCTTCAACAGTTAAATAGAAGGTGTCCACTAAATCCTACAACAGGGAATTATATTTTCTATGTTTATATATGTTTTATGAATGGTAAGATTTAGATCTACATAGTTCTTTAAGATCTGTTTTTGAACAATCATCATAAAAAAATTGAACCACTCTTAACTTCTCCAATCACATCGATAACCATTTTTTTGTTTTTAATCAAAAATTGAGTAATGTGGCTTGTTTTTGTAAGATATCTATATTGATATTTGTGATTTCAGGAACCAACATTTTGTTACTGATCTCAAGTCTAAGTGAGTCTTATTTAACTTATCCCTCCATCATTTTAGTCATGTTGTTTTGACTTTTTTGTGATATATCAAATATAAATATTTTCCACAATATCATTCTCACCCGATTTCCCTCCCGACTACCTTGTTTATGATTAAAAAAATCATAAATTATTTTATAATACAACATGATTTTTTTTAATGAGATTAAGTTTATACCTCTAAACAACAATGGTGTAGATGTTATCAAGAGTTAAATATTATAAATATAACCACTTCAATAGTTTCACACGACTTAACGAGAAGATTATGAAAAAAAATATTTCTACAATGTTATTGCATGTATTCTTATACCATTTAAAACACTTAGTATTAAAAAGTAGTATATACACATATATGAAACTAATTAGAGCGTTTTAATTTTAATTTTATTTAAAAGATTTGGGTTGTTGGTCATGAAATACGAACAACGTGTGTCTTGATTATCACATGAATTCTAAACGGTGCTTAAAATAAAACAAGATAAAATAATATTAATCATAAATATGTTTGTTACATTACTTTAAATATTTTTTTGTATGTTAATTTATAATAAATTTTCTAATTTTAAATATTTTACTGAAAAAAGATAATAACTTGTTCTTTTATACAAAAAATTATCAAATAAATTATTAAATAAATATGTTTCAACCATCTATATATTTTATTTTTTTAAATCGTGATTCATTATTTTAATTCAAATAATTTCATATGAGTGTTAAATTGATTTTTTTAAAAGGTAGATAACCTATTTTTGCATGATGAATTTATTGAAACTTTAATATATTTTTCTATTTTCATTTTTATTATCATTTCATGATATTGATTTTGTATTTATTTTAAATTTCTTAATTTTTCATACAAATAATATTCCTACAAAAAGTAATAAATTTTTGAATCATATAATATATTTTTGTAAAACCTATCCTTTACAAACTAATCATTAATCAGTTAAAGATCTTAAATAGGAAATGGTTACAATATCAATCAATAATTTAATTTCCATTTAAAAACGATTAGTTTTCAAACCTTTTACATTATTTTTAACAAACTGTATATTATAATTTTATTATAAAACAAAAATAAGACTTAAGAAAAATAAAATTGAAAATACATTACAATGCAAGCTCGATTAAATTTACTATAAAGAAATATCGACTAGATAATTTGAATAAAACAACGAAAGTAAACCACGGTCATGTAAATCATATGTTGAATCTTGGATATAAACATTTTTTTCAATGAGTAAGATCGAAAATAAATTTACATACTCTTATAAAATCGACAAAAGGTAGAAAATTTTATTAATTAAGATAAAATTAATGGTCATATGAAATCCAATATGAAGAAATTTAAATGAGTATCTCTAGGTTAAAGCAGTAAGCTTTTTCAACAAAAATAAAAATTAAATACCCATAAATAAAATAAATTATGATCATTATTTTACTCTCCATTAAGGTTTATATCAAAAGATTAATTATAACCATTTTTGTTTCTTTCACTGTTAAAAAATAGAAATCTACTTTTGAAGTACTTAGTTTTGATTAAATATTTAAAGATGTACTTGCTTATTGATAAGAGCTATAATTTGGTACTCATTAATCAAAAAGTAAAATAACATTTGGTATAATAGTAAAATGGTTAATAGTTTGACTATTATTGTTATAAATTTTCTCATCTCTTATTTTAAATTATAAAGATGCAATAATTTATAATTTTAATCCTATTGAGTTTTAATTGCTTTAAATTATTTTGTTACTTTTCTTGTTTGAATTCTTATAAACCTTTTCAGAATTGTCTATTGATTTTCACTGATCTAATAATTTTAAATTAGAGTTCCGATCATGTGCAACACAAGGGAGAGTATAAAAATATAACTTTGACAAGATTTGTGAATCAAATATATTATTAAAATATTTAATAGTTAGAATTAAATATCTTAAAGATTATACTAATTTTGTACATTTAGTGATTATTGCATATAAAAGTTCATAATTATTCCTATTATACAAATAAAAAGATAAATGAAATAATAAATTACTAATTAATCGTTACTTTAATAAACCAACATAGAAACAAAGAAGCCCCTAACAAATTACAATACAATGATATAGTACCATGCCTATAAATTAAGGCATACTGCGGAGATAAATCATTAACACATTCTACATAAAAATTATAAGCATACACATATTAAAATTATGATGATGGAGAAGAAATATGTTTCTCTTTTCATGGTTGTGATGGTTCTAGGAATGATGGTATCAAAATTTGAAGCACGTCAAATTGACGACATTACATGCCCCGAGGCTCTTTTGTCCTTGTTGCCATGTCTTCCCTTTTTGCAAGGAACTGGAGGTGCTACACCACCTAAAAACTGTTGTGATGGAGCAAATAGTTTAAATCAAAAGGCCAACACCACCCCGATTCGAAGGGATGTTTGCAATTGTCTCAAACCCGCAGCATCGAGATTTGGAGTTAAACCTGACAAATCAAAACAACTACCACAACTTTGTAACATTACTCTGTCGGTTCCTTTTGATCCTAGCATTGATTGCAACACGTAAGTAATATTTCTTCATAATACTTGATATAAAAATATGAGATGCATATTTTTTATAAGAGTTTAATGTTTGAGGTAAATATTTTTATTTTTTAAATTAAAATAAATGAAAATGTTTACGTCCTTATCGCCTAAAACATACGTCTCCTCCATGAAATCAACTATGCATAGTATTATTTGATTGAATATTTAAATAATTTTATAACCATTATTTGTTTTTTGTGCAGGGTTCAATAAATCTATTTCACGGGGACGGTGTTTATCGCAAAGATATATAAAATAATTGTATTAAGAAATTCTTAATTCCATTAGTATATGTATTTTCTCTTTTTACTTAAGTTGAAGTTGTCACTCTCGTGATGTATTTTTTAAAAATTATTTTGATTTAGTTATTCTCTTCTTCTTTTTGGCTATTGTCCAACACACCTAATAACTAGAAAAGATTAAAAAATAGTGTTAATTGTTAAAACTCATACATCCACATTTATGGTCTAATAGGTCATATACTAGCACTACAATTTTAAGCTTTTTAAGTTATTCTAGAAATTAAATCATAAAACTTGTTAACAAAGTCTCATTTAAATACGTGTTAAAAAAACTCAACCAAATAAAAAACTAATAAAATAAATTTAAACTAGGAACATATATTTTTGTAGATAAAACAACTAAATGATAGAAACTTAATAAAAAGATATTGTTTGTGTATAATATTTGTGCAATGATAATTTACATTGTTAATCAATTATATTTGTGAAACTGTTTAAACCATTTAAATTTAATATAATTACCTTTGAATTCATCTATAAGATTATTTTCGTGTTAATTTTCCCTTAATTCAAACCTATTTTTTTTATATTGAATCTATTTATTTCAAATAAAGGATATTATTATATATCTATCTTTTATGAGAAATCTTGTAGGACATAAACCAAACCTAGCAAAATAAATTTGTACATCCGGTTAGAACTACGTTTAAAATTAGTATTATCAACGACATATTATTGTAGTCCAAATATTTACCAATACGCACTATTCATTATTAACTTTTATGCGAAGGATTCCACCATCACTAGCTTGATGTTTTTGACTTAAAATTAAAATATAATTAGTTTTTTGAAGTTTTCCACTCTACATCTTATCATCCTAGTTGACTACATTTTCAAATATATTTTATAATATATATATTATTATTTTTGCATCTTAGAATATCTTTTGATGGAATTTTTTAATAATATCATCTTCAACAGTTAAATAGAAGGTGTCCACTAAATCCTACAACAGGGAATTATATTTTCTATGTTTATATATGTTTTATGAATGGTAAGATTTAGATCTACATAGTTCTTTAAGATCTGTTTTTGAACAATCATCATAAAAAAATTGAACCACTCTTAACTTCTCCAATCACATCGATAACCATTTTTTTGTTTTTAATCAAAAATTGAGTAATGTGGCTTGTTTTTGTAAGATATCTATATTGATATTTGTGATTTCAGGAACCAACATTTTGTTACTGATCTCAAGTCTAAGTGAGTCTTATTTAACTTATCCCTACATCATTTTAGTCATGTTGTTTTGACTTTTTTGTGATATATCAAATATAAATATTTTCCACAATATCATTCTCACCCGATTTCCCTCCCGACTACCTTGTTTATGATTAAAAAAATCATAAATTATTTTATAATACGACATGATTTTTTTAATGAGATTAAGTTTATACCTCTAAACAACAATGGTGTAGATGTTATCAAGAGTTAAATATTATAAATATAACCACTTCAATAGTTTCACACGACTTAACGAGAAGATTATGAAAAAAAATATTTCTACAATGTTATTGCATGTATTCTTATACCATTTAAAACACTTAGTATTAAAAAGTAGTATATACACATATATGAAACTAATTAGAGCGTTTTAATTTTAATTTTATTTAAAAGATTTGGGTTGTTGGTCATGAAATACGAACAACGTGTGTCTTGATTATCACATGAAATCTAAACGGTGCTTAAAATAAAACAAGATAAAATAATATTAATCATAAATATGTTTGTTACATTACTTTAAATATTTTTTTGTATGTTAATTTATAATAAATTTTCTAATTTTAAATATTTTACTGAAAAAAGATAATAACTTGTTCTTTTATACAAAAAATTATCAAATAAATTATTAAATAAATATGTTTCAACCATCTATATATTTTATTTTTTTAAATCGTGATTCATTATTTTAATTCAAATAATTTCATATGAGTGTTAAATTGATTTTTTTAAAAGGTAGATAACCTATTTTTGCATGATGAATTTATTGAAACTTTAATATATTTTTCTATTTTCATTTTTATTATCATTTCATGATATTGATTTTGTATTTATTTTAAATTTCTTAATTTTTCATACAAATAATATTCCTACAAAAAGTAATAAATTTTTGAATCATATAATATATTTTTGTAAAACCTATCCTTTACAAACTAATCATTAATCAGTTAAAGATCTTAAATAGGAAATGGTTACAATATCAATCAATAATTTAATTTCCATTTAAAAACGATTAGTTTTCAAACCTTTTACATTATTTTTAACAAACTGTATATTATAATTTTATTATAAAACAAAAATAAGACTTAAGAAAAAATAAAATTGAAAATACATTACAATGCAAGCTCGATTAAATTTACTATAAAGAAATATCGACTAGATAATTTGAATAAAACAACGAAAGTAAACCACGGTCATGTAAATCATATGTTGAATCTTGGATATAAACATTTTTTTCAATGAGTAAGATCGAAAATAAATTTACATACTCTTATAAAATCGACAAAAGGTAGAAAATTTTATTAATTAAGATAAAATTAATGGTCATATGAAATCCAATATGAAGAAATTTAAATGAGTATCTCTAGGTTAAAGCAGTAAGCTTTTTCAACAAAAATAAAAATTAAATACCCATAAATAAAATAAATTATGATCATTATTTTACTCTCCATTAAGGTTTATATCAAAAGATTAATTATAACCATTTTTGTTTCTTTCACTGTTAAAAAATAGAAATCTACTTTTGAAGTACTTAGTTTTGATTAAATATTTAAAGATGTACTTGCTTATTGATAAGAGCTATAATTTGGTACTCATTAATCAAAAAGTAAAATAACATTTGGTATAATAGTAAAATGGTTAATAGTTTGACTATTATTGTTATAAATTTTCTCATCTCTTATTTTAAATTATAAAGATGCAATAATTTATAATTTTAATCCTATTGAGTTTTAATTGCTTTAAATTATTTTGTTACTTTTCTTGTTTGAATTCTTATAAACCTTTTCAGAATTGTCTATTGATTTTCACTGATCTAATAATTTTAAATTAGAGTTCCGATCATGTGCAACACAAGGGAGAGTATAAAAATATAACTTTGACAAGATTTGTGAATCAAATATATTATTAAAATATTTAATAGTTAGAATTAAATATCTTAAAGATTATACTAATTTTGTACATTTAGTGATTATTGCATATAAAAGTTCATAATTATTCCTATTATACAAATAAAAAGATAAATGAAATAATAAATTACTAATTAATCGTTACTTTAATAAACCAACATAGAAACAAAGAAGCCCCTAACAAATTACAATACAATGATATAGTACCATGCCTATAAATTAAGGCATACTGCGGAGATAAATCATTAACACATTCTACATAAAAATTATAAGCATACACATATTAAAATTATGATGATGGAGAAGAAATATGTTTCTCTTTTCATGGTTGTGATGGTTCTAGGAATGATGGTATCAAAATTTGAAGCACGTCAAATTGACGACATTACATGCCCCGAGGCTCTTTTGTCCTTGTTGCCATGTCTTCCCTTTTTGCAAGGAACTGGAGGTGCTACACCACCTAAAAACTGTTGTGATGGAGCAAATAGTTTAAATCAAAAGGCCAACACCACCCCGATTCGAAGGGATGTTTGCAATTGTCTCAAACCCGCAGCATCGAGATTTGGAGTTAAACCTGACAAATCAAAACAACTACCACAACTTTGTAACATTACTCTGTCGGTTCCTTTTGATCCTAGCATTGATTGCAACACGTAAGTAATATTTCTTCATAATACTTGATATAAAAATATGAGATGCATATTTTTTATAAGAGTTTAATGTTTGAGGTAAATATTTTTATTTTTTAAATTAAAATAAATGAAAATGTTTACGTCCTTATCGCCTAAAACATACGTCTCCTCCATGAAATCAACTATGCATAGTATTATTTGATTGAATATTTAAATAATTTTATAACCATTATTTGTTTTTTGTGCAGGGTTCAATAAATCTATTTCACGGGGACGGTGTTTATCGCAAAGATATATAAAATAATTGTATTAAGAAATTCTTAATTCCATTAGTATATGTATTTTCTCTTTTTACTTAAGTTGAAGTTGTCACTCTCGTGATGTATTTTTTAAAAATTATTTTGATTTAGTTATTCTCTTCTTCTTTTTGGCTATTGTCCAACACACCTAATAACTAGAAAAGATTAAAAAATAGTGTTAATTGTTAAAACTCATACATCCACATTTATGGTCTAATAGGTCATATACTAGCACTACAATTTTAAGCTTTTTAAGTTATTCTAGAAATTAAATCATAAAACTTGTTAACAAAGTCTCATTTAAATACGTGTTAAAAAAACTCAACCAAATAAAAAACTAATAAAATAAATTTAAACTAGGAACATATATTTTTGTAGATAAAACAACTAAATGATAGAAACTTAATAAAAAGATATTGTTTGTGTATAATATTTGTGCAATGATAATTTACATTGTTAATCAATTATATTTGTGAAACTGTTTAAACCATTTAAATTTAATATAATTACCTTTGAATTCATCTATAAGATTATTTTCGTGTTAATTTTCCCTTAATTCAAACCTATTTTTTTTATATTGAATCTATTTATTTCAAATAAAGGATATTATTATATATCTATCTTTTATGAGAAATCTTGTAGGACATAAACCAAACCTAGCAAAATAAATTTGTACATCCGGTTAGAACTACGTTTAAAATTAGTATTATCAACGACATATTATTGTAGTCCAAATATTTACCAATACGCACTATTCATTATTAACTTTTATGCGAAGGATTCCACCATCACTAGCTTGATGTTTTTGACTTAAAATTAAAATATAATTAGTTTTTTGAAGTTTTCCACTCTACATCTTATCATCCTAGTTGACTACATTTTCAAATATATTTTATAATATATATATTATTATTTTTGCATCTTAGAATATCTTTTGATGGAATTTTTTAATAATATCATCTTCAACAGTTAAATAGAAGGTGTCCACTAAATCCTACAACAGGGAATTATATTTTCTATGTTTATATATGTTTTATGAATGGTAAGATTTAGATCTACATAGTTCTTTAAGATCTGTTTTTGAACAATCATCATAAAAAAATTGAACCACTCTTAACTTCTCCAATCACATCGATAACCATTTTTTTGTTTTTAATCAAAAATTGAGTAATGTGGCTTGTTTTTGTAAGATATCTATATTGATATTTGTGATTTCAGGAACCAACATTTTGTTACTGATCTCAAGTCTAAGTGAGTCTTATTTAACTTATCCCTACATCATTTTAGTCATGTTGTTTTGACTTTTTTGTGATATATCAAATATAAATATTTTCCACAATATCATTCTCACCCGATTTCCCTCCCGACTACCTTGTTTATGATTAAAAAAATCATAAATTATTTTATAATACGACATGATTTTTTTTAATGAGATTAAGTTTATACCTCTAAACAACAATGGTGTAGATGTTATCAAGAGTTAAATATTATAAATATAACCACTTCAATAGTTTCACACGACTTAACGAGAAGATTATGAAAAAAAATATTTCTACAATGTTATTGCATGTATTCTTATACCATTTAAAACACTTAGTATTAAAAAGTAGTATATACACATATATGAAACTAATTAGAGCGTTTTAATTTTAATTTTATTTAAAAGATTTGGGTTGTTGGTCATGAAATACGAACAACGTGTGTCTTGATTATCACATGAATTCTAAACGGTGCTTAAAATAAAACAAGATAAAATAATATTAATCATAAATATGTTTGTTACATTACTTTAAATATTTTTTTGTATGTTAATTTATAATAAATTTTCTAATTTTAAATATTTTACTGAAAAAAGATAATAACTTGTTCTTTTATACAAAAAATTATCAAATAAATTATTAAATAAATATGTTTCAACCATCTATATATTTTATTTTTTTAAATCGTGATTCATTATTTTAATTCAAATAATTTCATATGAGTGTTAAATTGATTTTTTTAAAAGGTAGATAACCTATTTTTGCATGATGAATTTATTGAAACTTTAATATATTTTTCTATTTTCATTTTTATTATCATTTCATGATATTGATTTTGTATTTATTTTAAATTTCTTAATTTTTCATACAAATAATATTCCTACAAAAAGTAATAAATTTTTGAATCATATAATATATTTTTGTAAAACCTATCCTTTACAAACTAATCATTAATCAGTTAAAGATCTTAAATAGGAAATGGTTACAATATCAATCAATAATTTAATTTCCATTTAAAAACGATTAGTTTTCAAACCTTTTACATTATTTTTAACAAACTGTATATTATAATTTTATTATAAAACAAAAATAAGACTTAAGAAAAAATAAAATTGAAAATACATTACAATGCAAGCTCGATTAAATTTACTATAAAGAAATATCGACTAGATAATTTGAATAAAACAACGAAAGTAAACCACGGTCATGTAAATCATATGTTGAATCTTGGATATAAACATTTTTTTCAATGAGTAAGATCGAAAATAAATTTACATACTCTTATAAAATCGACAAAAGGTAGAAAATTTTATTAATTAAGATAAAATTAATGGTCATATGAAATCCAATATGAAGAAATTTAAATGAGTATCTCTAGGTTAAAGCAGTAAGCTTTTTCAACAAAAATAAAAATTAAATACCCATAAATAAAATAAATTATGATCATTATTTTACTCTCCATTAAGGTTTATATCAAAAGATTAATTATAACCATTTTTGTTTCTTTCACTGTTAAAAAATAGAAATCTACTTTTGAAGTACTTAGTTTTGATTAAATATTTAAAGATGTACTTGCTTATTGATAAGAGCTATAATTTGGTACTCATTAATCAAAAAGTAAAATAACATTTGGTATAATAGTAAAATGGTTAATAGTTTGACTATTATTGTTATAAATTTTCTCATCTCTTATTTTAAATTATAAAGATGCAATAATTTATAATTTTAATCCTATTGAGTTTTAATTGCTTTAAATTATTTTGTTACTTTTCTTGTTTGAATTCTTATAAACCTTTTCAGAATTGTCTATTGATTTTCACTGATCTAATAATTTTAAATTAGAGTTCCGATCATGTGCAACACAAGGGAGAGTATAAAAATATAACTTTGACAAGATTTGTGAATCAAATATATTATTAAAATATTTAATAGTTAGAATTAAATATCTTAAAGATTATACTAATTTTGTACATTTAGTGATTATTGCATATAAAAGTTCATAATTATTCCTATTATACAAATAAAAAGATAAATGAAATAATAAATTACTAATTAATCGTTACTTTAATAAACCAACATAGAAACAAAGAAGCCCCTAACAAATTACAATACAATGATATAGTACCATGCCTATAAATTAAGGCATACTGCGGAGATAAATCATTAACACATTCTACATAAAAATTATAAGCATACACATATTAAAATTATGATGATGGAGAAGAAATATGTTTCTCTTTTCATGGTTGTGATGGTTCTAGGAATGATGGTATCAAAATTTGAAGCACGTCAAATTGACGACATTACATGCCCCGAGGCTCTTTTGTCCTTGTTGCCATGTCTTCCCTTTTTGCAAGGAACTGGAGGTGCTACACCACCTAAAAACTGTTGTGATGGAGCAAATAGTTTAAATCAAAAGGCCAACACCACCCCGATTCGAAGGGATGTTTGCAATTGTCTCAAACCCGCAGCATCGAGATTTGGAGTTAAACCTGACAAATCAAAACAACTACCACAACTTTGTAACATTACTCTGTCGGTTCCTTTTGATCCTAGCATTGATTGCAACACGTAAGTAATATTTCTTCATAATACTTGATATAAAAATATGAGATGCATATTTTTTATAAGAGTTTAATGTTTGAGGTAAATATTTTTATTTTTTAAATTAAAATAAATGAAAATGTTTACGTCCTTATCGCCTAAAACATACGTCTCCTCCATGAAATCAACTATGCATAGTATTATTTGATTGAATATTTAAATAATTTTATAACCATTATTTGTTTTTTGTGCAGGGTTCAATAAATCTATTTCACGGGGACGGTGTTTATCGCAAAGATATATAAAATAATTGTATTAAGAAATTCTTAATTCCATTAGTATATGTATTTTCTCTTTTTACTTAAGTTGAAGTTGTCACTCTCGTGATGTATTTTTTAAAAATTATTTTGATTTAGTTATTCTCTTCTTCTTTTTGGCTATTGTCCAACACACCTAATAACTAGAAAAGATTAAAAAATAGTGTTAATTGTTAAAACTCATACATCCACATTTATGGTCTAATAGGTCATATACTAGCACTACAATTTTAAGCTTTTTAAGTTATTCTAGAAATTAAATCATAAAACTTGTTAACAAAGTCTCATTTAAATACGTGTTAAAAAAACTCAACCAAATAAAAAACTAATAAAATAAATTTAAACTAGGAACATATATTTTTGTAGATAAAACAACTAAATGATAGAAACTTAATAAAAAGATATTGTTTGTGTATAATATTTGTGCAATGATAATTTACATTGTTAATCAATTATATTTGTGAAACTGTTTAAACCATTTAAATTTAATATAATTACCTTTGAATTCATCTATAAGATTATTTTCGTGTTAATTTTCCCTTAATTCAAACCTATTTTTTTTATATTGAATCTATTTATTTCAAATAAAGGATATTATTATATATCTATCTTTTATGAGAAATCTTGTAGGACATAAACCAAACCTAGCAAAATAAATTTGTACATCCGGTTAGAACTACGTTTAAAATTAGTATTATCAACGACATATTATTGTAGTCCAAATATTTACCAATACGCACTATTCATTATTAACTTTTATGCGAAGGATTCCACCATCACTAGCTTGATGTTTTTGACTTAAAATTAAAATATAATTAGTTTTTTGAAGTTTTCCACTCTACATCTTATCATCCTAGTTGACTACATTTTCAAATATATTTTATAATATATATATTATTATTTTTGCATCTTAGAATATCTTTTGATGGAATTTTTTAATAATATCATCTTCAACAGTTAAATAGAAGGTGTCCACTAAATCCTACAACAGGGAATTATATTTTCTATGTTTATATATGTTTTATGAATGGTAAGATTTAGATCTACATAGTTCTTTAAGATCTGTTTTTGAACAATCATCATAAAAAAATTGAACCACTCTTAACTTCTCCAATCACATCGATAACCATTTTTTTGTTTTTAATCAAAAATTGAGTAATGTGGCTTGTTTTTGTAAGATATCTATATTGATATTTGTGATTTCAGGAACCAACATTTTGTTACTGATCTCAAGTCTAAGTGAGTCTTATTTAACTTATCCCTACATCATTTTAGTCATGTTGTTTTGACTTTTTTGTGATATATCAAATATAAATATTTTCCACAATATCATTCTCACCCGATTTCCCTCCCGACTACCTTGTTTATGATTAAAAAAATCATAAATTATTTTATAATACAACATGATTTTTTTTAATGAGATTAAGTTTATACCTCTAAACAACAATGGTGTAGATGTTATCAAGAGTTAAATATTATAAATATAACCACTTCAATAGTTTCACACGACTTAACGAGAAGATTATGAAAAAAAATATTTCTACAATGTTATTGCATGTATTCTTATACCATTTAAAACACTTAGTATTAAAAAGTAGTATATACACATATATGAAACTAATTAGAGCGTTTTAATTTTAATTTTATTTAAAAGATTTGGGTTGTTGGTCATGAAATACGAACAACGTGTGTCTTGATTATCACATGAATTCTAAACGGTGCTTAAAATAAAACAAGATAAAATAATATTAATCATAAATATGTTTGTTACATTACTTTAAATATTTTTTTGTATGTTAATTTATAATAAATTTTCTAATTTTAAATATTTTACTGAAAAAAGATAATAACTTGTTCTTTTATACAAAAAATTATCAAATAAATTATTAAATAAATATGTTTCAACCATCTATATATTTTATTTTTTTAAATCGTGATTCATTATTTTAATTCAAATAATTTCATATGAGTGTTAAATTGATTTTTTTAAAAGGTAGATAACCTATTTTTGCATGATGAATTTATTGAAACTTTAATATATTTTTCTATTTTCATTTTTATTATCATTTCATGATATTGATTTTGTATTTATTTTAAATTTCTTAATTTTTCATACAAATAATATTCCTACAAAAAGTAATAAATTTTTGAATCATATAATATATTTTTGTAAAACCTATCCTTTACAAACTAATCATTAATCAGTTAAAGATCTTAAATAGGAAATGGTTACAATATCAATCAATAATTTAATTTCCATTTAAAAACGATTAGTTTTCAAACCTTTTACATTATTTTTAACAAACTGTATATTATAATTTTATTATAAAACAAAAATAAGACTTAAGAAAAAATAAAATTGAAAATACATTACAATGCAAGCTCGATTAAATTTACTATAAAGAAATATCGACTAGATAATTTGAATAAAACAACGAAAGTAAACCACGGTCATGTAAATCATATGTTGAATCTTGGATATAAACATTTTTTTCAATGAGTAAGATCGAAAATAAATTTACATACTCTTATAAAATCGACAAAAGGTAGAAAATTTTATTAATTAAGATAAAATTAATGGTCATATGAAATCCAATATGAAGAAATTTAAATGAGTATCTCTAGGTTAAAGCAGTAAGCTTTTTCAACAAAAATAAAAATTAAATACCCATAAATAAAATAAATTATGATCATTATTTTACTCTCCATTAAGGTTTATATCAAAAGATTAATTATAACCATTTTTGTTTCTTTCACTGTTAAAAAATAGAAATCTACTTTTGAAGTACTTAGTTTTGATTAAATATTTAAAGATGTACTTGCTTATTGATAAGAGCTATAATTTGGTACTCATTAATCAAAAAGTAAAATAACATTTGGTATAATAGTAAAATGGTTAATAGTTTGACTATTATTGTTATAAATTTTCTCATCTCTTATTTTAAATTATAAAGATGCAATAATTTATAATTTTAATCCTATTGAGTTTTAATTGCTTTAAATTATTTTGTTACTTTTCTTGTTTGAATTCTTATAAACCTTTTCAGAATTGTCTATTGATTTTCACTGATCTAATAATTTTAAATTAGAGTTCCGATCATGTGCAACACAAGGGAGAGTATAAAAATATAACTTTGACAAGATTTGTGAATCAAATATATTATTAAAATATTTAATAGTTAGAATTAAATATCTTAAAGATTATACTAATTTTGTACATTTAGTGATTATTGCATATAAAAGTTCATAATTATTCCTATTATACAAATAAAAAGATAAATGAAAT
This sequence comes from Lathyrus oleraceus, assembly GCF_024323335.1. Taxonomy (NCBI): domain Eukaryota; kingdom Viridiplantae; phylum Streptophyta; class Magnoliopsida; order Fabales; family Fabaceae; genus Lathyrus; species Lathyrus oleraceus. Next base: position 396,967,472 of record NC_066583.1, read on the forward strand.
AATAAATTACTAATTAATCGTTACTTTAATAAACCAACATAGAAACAAAGAAGCCCCTAACAAATTACAATACAATGATATAGTACCATGCCTATAAATTAAGGCATACTGCGGAGATAAATCATTAACACATTCTACATAAAAATTATAAGCATACACATATTAAAATTATGATGATGGAGAAGAAATATGTTTCTCTTTTCATGGTTGTGATGGTTCTAGGAATGATGGTATCAAAATTTGAAGCTCGTCAAGTTGACGACATTACATGCCCCGAGGCTCTTTTGTGCTACACCACCTAAAAACTGTTGTGATGGAGCAAATAGTTTAAATCAAAAGGCCAACACCACCCCGATTCGAAGGGATGTTTGCAATTGTCTCAAACCCGCAGCATCGAGATTTGGAGTTAAACCTGACAAATCAAAACAACTACCACAACTTTGTAACATTACTCTGTCGGTTCCTTTTGATCCTAGCATTGATTGCAACACGTAAGTAATATTTCTTCATAATACTTGATATAAAAATATGAGATGCATATTTTTTATAAGAGTTTAATGTTTGAGGTAAATATTTTTATTTTTTAAATTAAAATAAATGAAAATGTTTACGTCCTTATCGCCTAAAACATACGTCTCCTCCATGAAATCAACTATGCATAGTATTATTTGATTGAATATTTAAATAATTTTATAACCATTATTTGTTTTTTGTGCAGGGTTCAATAAATCTATTTCACGGGGACGGTGTTTATCGCAAAGATATATAAAATAATTGTATTAAGAAATTCTTAATTCCATTAGTATATGTATTTTCTCTTTTTACTTAAGTTGAAGTTGTCACTCTCGTGATGTATTTTTTAAAAATTATTTTGATTTAGTTATTCTCTTCTTCTTTTTGGCTATTGTCCAACACACCTAATAACTAGAAAAGATTAAAAAATAGTGTTAATTGTTAAAACTCATACATCCACATTTATGGTCTAATAGGTCATATACTAGCACTACAATTTTAAGCTTTTTAAGTTATTCTAGAAATTAAATCATAAAACTTGTTAACAAAGTCTCATTTAAATACGTGTTAAAAAAACTCAACCAAATAAAAAACTAATAAAATAAATTTAAACTAGGAACATATATTTTTGTAGATAAAACAACTAAATGATAGAAACTTAATAAAAAGATATTGTTTGTGTATAATATTTGTGCAATGATAATTTACATTGTTAATCAATTATATTTGTGAAACTGTTTAAACCATTTAAATTTAATATAATTACCTTTGAATTCATCTATAAGATTATTTTCGTGTTAATTTTCCCTTAATTCAAACCTATTTTTTTTTATATTGAATCTATTTATTTCAAATAAAGGATATTATTATATATCTATCTTTTATGAGAAATCTTGTAGGACATAAACCAAACCTAGCAAAATAAATTTGTACATCCGGTTAGAACTACGTTTAAAATTAGTATTATCAACGACATATTATTGTAGTCCAAATATTTACCAATACGCACTATTCATTATTAACTTTTATGCGAAGGATTCCACCATCACTAGCTTGATGTTTTTGACTTAAAATTAAAATATAATTAGTTTTTTGAAGTTTTCCACTCTACATCTTATCATCCTAGTTGACTACATTTTCAAATATATTTTATAATATATATATTATTATTTTTGCATCTTAGAATATCTTTTGATGGAATTTTTTAATAATATCATCTTCAACAGTTAAATAGAAGGTGTCCACTAAATCCTACAACAGGGAATTATATTTTCTATGTTTATATATGTTTTATGAATGGTAAGATTTAGATCTACATAGTTCTTTAAGATCTGTTTTTGAACAATCATCATAAAAAAATTGAACCACTCTTAACTTCTCCAATCACATCGATAACCATTTTTTTGTTTTTAATCAAAAATTGAGTAATGTGGCTTGTTTTTGTAAGATATCTATATTGATATTTGTGATTTCAGGAACCAACATTTTGTTACTGATCTCAAGTCTAAGTGAGTCTTATTTAACTTATCCCTCCATCATTTTAGTCATGTTGTTTTGACTTTTTTGTGATATATCAAATATAAATATTTTCCACAATATCATTCTCACCCGATTTCCCTCCCGACTACCTTGTTTATGATTAAAAAAATCATAAATTATTTTATAATACAACATGATTTTTTTTAATGAGATTAAGTTTATACCTCTAAACAACAATGGTGTAGATGTTATCAAGAGTTAAATATTATAAATATAACCACTTCAATAGTTTCACACGACTTAACGAGAAGATTATGAAAAAAAATATTTCTACAATGTTATTGCATGTATTCTTATACCATTTAAAACACTTAGTATTAAAAAGTAGTATATACACATATATGAAACTAATTAGAGCGTTTTAATTTTAATTTTATTTAAAAGATTTGGGTTGTTGGTCATGAAATACGAACAAAGTGTGTCTTGATTATCACATGAATTCTAAACAGTGCTTAAAATAAAACAAGATAAAATAATATTAATCATAAATATGTTTGTTACATTACTTTAAATATATTTTTTATGTTAATTTATAATGAATTTTCTAATTTTAAATATTTTACTGAAAAAAGATAATAACTTGTTCTTTTATACAAAAAATTATCAAATAAATTATTAAATAAATATGTTTCAACCATCTATATATTTTATTTTTTTAAATCGTGATTCATTATTTTAATTCAAATAATTTCATATGAGTGTTAAATTGATTTTTTTAAAAGGTAGATAACCTATTTTTGCATGATGAATTTATTGAAACTTTAATATATTTTTCTATTTTCATTTTTATTATCATTTCATGATATTGATTTTGTATTTATTTTAAATTTCTTAATTTTTCATACAAATAATATTCCTACAAAAAGTAATAAATTTTTGAATCATATAATATATTTTTGTAAAACCTATCCTTTACAAACTAATCATTAATCAGTTAAAGATCTTAAATAGGAAATGGTTACAATATCAATCAATAATTTAATTTCCATTTAAAAACGATTAGTTTTCAAACCTTTTACATTATTTTTAACAAACTGTATATTATAATTTTATTATAAAACAAAAATAAGACTTAAGAAAAAATAAAATTGAAAATACATTACAATGCAAGCTCGATTAAATTTACTATAAAGAAATATCGACTAGATAATTTGAATAAAACAACGAAAGTAAACCACGGTCATGTAAATCATATGTTGAATCTTGGATATAAACATTTTTTTCAATGAGTAAGATCGAAAATAAATTTACATACTCTTATAAAATCGACAAAAGGTAGAAAATTTTATTAATTAAGATAAAATTAATGGTCATATGAAATCCAATATGAAGAAATTTAAATGAGTATCTCTAGGTTAAAGCAGTAAGCTTTTTCAACAAAAATAAAAATTAAATACCCATAAATAAAATAAATTATGATCATTATTTTACTCTCCATTAAGGTTTATATCAAAAGATTAATTATAACCATTTTTGTTTCTTTCACTGTTAAAAAATAGAAATCTACTTTTGAAGTACTTAGTTTTGATTAAATATTTAAAGATGTACTTGCTTATTGATAAGAGCTATAATTTGGTACTCATTAATCAAAAAGTAAAATAACATTTGGTATAATAGTAAAATGGTTAATAGTTTGACTATTATTGTTATAAATTTTCTCATCTCTTATTTTAAATTATAAAGATGCAATAATTTATAATTTTAATCCTATTGAGTTTTAATTGCTTTAAATTATTTTGTTACTTTTCTTGTTTGAATTCTTATAAACCTTTTCAGAATTGTCTATTGATTTTCACTGATCTAATAATTTTAAATTAGAGTTCCGATCATGTGCAACACAAGGGAGAGTATAAAAATAAAACTTTGACAAGATTTGTGAATCAAATATATTATTAAAATATTTAATAGTTAGAATTAAATATCTTAAAGATTATACTAATTTTGTACATTTAGTGATTATTGCATATAAAAGTTCATAATTATTCCTATTATACAAATAAAAAGATAAATGAAATAATAAATTACTAATTAATCGTTACTTTAATAAACCAACATAGAAACAAAGAAGCCCCTAACAAATTACAATACAATGATATAGTACCATGCCTATAAATTAAGGCATACTGCGGAGATAAATCATTAACACATTCTACATAAAAATTATAAGCATACACATATTAAAATTATGATGATGGAGAAGAAATATGTTTCTCTTTTCATGGTTGTGATGGTTCTAGGAATGATGGTATCAAAATTTGAAGCACGTCAAATTGACGACATTACATGCCCCGAGGCTCTTTTGTCCTTGTTGCCATGTCTTCCCTTTTTGCAAGGAACTGGAGGTGCTACACCACCTAAAAACTGTTGTGATGGAGCAAATAGTTTAAATCAAAAGGCCAACACCACCCCGATTCGAAGGGATGTTTGCAATTGTCTCAAACCCGCAGCATCGAGATTTGGAGTTAAACCTGACAAATCAAAACAACTACCACAACTTTGTAACATTACTCTGTCGGTTCCTTTTGATCCTAGCATTGATTGCAACACGTAAGTAATATTTCTTCATAATACTTGATATAAAAATATGAGATGCATATTTTTTATAAGAGTTTAATGTTTGAGGTAAATATTTTTATTTTTTAAATTAAAATAAATGAAAATGTTTACGTCCTTATCGCCTAAAACATACGTCTCCTCCATGAAATCAACTATGCATAGTATTATTTGATTGAATATTTAAATAATTTTATAACCATTATTTGTTTTTTGTGCAGGGTTCAATAAATCTATTTCACGGGGACGGTGTTTATCGCAAAGATATATAAAATAATTGTATTAAGAAATTCTTAATTCCATTAGTATATGTATTTTCTCTTTTTACTTAAGTTGAAGTTGTCACTCTCGTGATGTATTTTTTAAAAATTATTTTGATTTAGTTATTCTCTTCTTCTTTTTGGCTATTGTCCAACACACCTAATAACTAGAAAAGATTAAAAAATAGTGTTAATTGTTAAAACTCATACATCCACATTTATGGTCTAATAGGTCATATACTAGCACTACAATTTTAAGCTTTTTAAGTTATTCTAGAAATTAAATCATAAAACTTGTTAACAAAGTCTCATTTAAATACGTGTTAAAAAAACTCAACCAAATAAAAAACTAATAAAATAAATTTAAACTAGGAACATATATTTTTGTAGATAAAACAACTAAATGATAGAAACTTAATAAAAAGATATTGTTTGTGTATAATATTTGTGCAATGATAATTTACATTGTTAATCAATTATATTTGTGAAACTGTTTAAACCATTTAAATTTAATATAATTACCTTTGAATTCATCTATAAGATTATTTTCGTGTTAATTTTCCCTTAATTCAAACCTATTTTTTTTATATTGAATCTATTTATTTCAAATAAAGGATATTATTATATATCTATCTTTTATGAGAAATCTTGTAGGACATAAACCAAACCTAGCAAAATAAATTTGTACATCCGGTTAGAACTACGTTTAAAATTAGTATTATCAACGACATATTATTGTAGTCCAAATATTTACCAATACGCACTATTCATTATTAACTTTTATGCGAAGGATTCCACCATCACTAGCTTGATGTTTTTGACTTAAAATTAAAATATAATTAGTTTTTTGAAGTTTTCCACTCTACATCTTATCATCCTAGTTGACTACATTTTCAAATATATTTTATAATATATATATTATTATTTTTGCATCTTAGAATATCTTTTGATGGAATTTTTTAATAATATTATCTTCAACAGTTAAATAGAAGGTGTCCACTAAATCCTACAACAGGGAATTATATTTTCTATGTTTATATATGTTTTATGAATGGTAAGATTTAGATCTACATAGTTCTTTAAGATCTGTTTTTGAACAATCATCATAAAAAAATTGAACCACTCTTAACTTCTCCAATCACATCGATAACCATTTTTTTGTTTTTAATCAAAAATTGAGTAATGTGGCTTGTTTTTGTAAGATATCTATATTGATATTTGTGATTTCAGGAACCAACATTTTGTTACTGATCTCAAGTCTAAGTGAGTCTTATTTAACTTATCCCTCCATCATTTTAGTCATGTTGTTTTGACTTTTTTGTGATATATCAAATATAAATATTTTCCACAATATCATTCTCACCCGATTTCCCTCCCGACTACCTTGTTTATGATTAAAAAAATCATAAATTATTTTATAATACAACATGATTTTTTTTAATGAGATTAAGTTTATACCTCTAAACAACAATGGTGTAGATGTTATCAAGAGTTAAATATTATAAATATAACCACTTCAATAGTTTCACACGACTTAACGAGAAGATTATGAAAAAAAATATTTCTACAATGTTATTGCATGTATTCTTATACCATTTAAAACACTTAGTATTAAAAAGTAGTATATACACATATATGAAACTAATTAGAGCGTTTTAATTTTAATTTTATTTAAAAGATTTGGGTTGTTGGTCATGAAATACGAACAATGTGTGTCTTGATTATCACATGAATTCTAAACAGTGCTTAAAATAAAACAAGATAAAATAATATTAATCATAAATATGTTTGTTACATTACTTTAAATATTTTTTTTGTATGTTAATTTATAATAAATTTTCTAATTTTAAATATTTTACTGAAAAAAGATAATAACTTGTTCTTTTATACAAAAAATTATCAAATAAATTATTAAATAAATATGTTTCAACCATCTATATATTTTATTTTTTTAAATCGTGATTCATTATTTTAATTCAAATAATTTCATATGAGTGTTAAATTGATTTTTTTAAAAGGTAGATAACCTATTTTTGCATGATGAATTTATTGAAACTTTAATATATTTTTCTATTTTCATTTTTATTATCATTTCATGATATTGATTTTGTATTTATTTTAAATTTCTTAATTTTTCATACAAATAATATTCCTACAAAAAGTAATAAATTTTTGAATCATATAATATATTTTTGTAAAACCTATCCTTTACAAACTAATCATTAATCAGTTAAAGATCTTAAATAGGAAATGGTTACAATATCAATCAATAATTTAATTTCCATTTAAAAACGATTAGTTTTCAAACCTTTTACATTATTTTTAACAAACTGTATATTATAATTTTATTATAAAACAAAAATAAGACTTAAGAAAAATAAAATTGAAAATACATTACAATGCAAGCTCGATTAAATTTACTATAAAGAAATATCGACTAGATAATTTGAATAAAACAACGAAAGTAAACCACGGTCATGTAAATCATATGTTGAATCTTGGATATAAACATTTTTTTCAATGAGTAAGATCGAAAATAAATTTACATACTCTTATAAAATCGACAAAAGGTAGAAAATTTTATTAATTAAGATAAAATTAATGGTCATATGAAATCCAATATGAAGAAATTTAAATGAGTATCTCTAGGTTAAAGCAGTAAGCTTTTTCAACAAAAATAAAAATTAAATACCCATAAATAAAATAAATTATGATCATTATTTTACTCTCCATTAAGGTTTATATCAAAAGATTAATTATAACCATTTTTGTTTCTTTCACTGTTAAAAAATAGAAATCTACTTTTGAAGTACTTAGTTTTGATTAAATATTTAAAGATGTACTTGCTTATTGATAAGAGCTATAATTTGGTACTCATTAATCAAAAAGTAAAATAACATTTGGTATAATAGTAAAATGGTTAATAGTTTGACTATTATTGTTATAAATTTTCTCATCTCTTATTTTAAATTATAAAGATGCAATAATTTATAATTTTAATCCTATTGAGTTTTAATTGCTTTAAATTATTTTGTTACTTTTCTTGTTTGAATTCTTATAAACCTTTTCAGAATTGTCTATTGATTTTCACTGATCTAATAATTTTAAATTAGAGTTCCGATCATGTGCAACACAAGGGAGAGTATAAAAATAAACTTTGACAAGATTTGTGAATCAAATATATTATTAAAATATTTAATAGTTAGAATTAAATATCTTAAAGATTATACTAATTTTGTACATTTAGTGATTATTGCATATAAAAGTTCATAATTATTCCTATTATACAAATAAAAAGATAAATGAAATAATAAATTACTAATTAATCGTTACTTTAATAAACCAACATAGAAACAAAGAAGCCCCTAACAAATTACAATACAATGATATAGTACCATGCCTATAAATTAAGGCATACTGCGGAGATAAATCATTAACACATTCTACATAAAAATTATAAGCATACACATATTAAAATTATGATGATGGAGAAGAAATATGTTTCTCTTTTCATGGTTGTGGTGGTTCTAGGAATGATGGTATCAAAATTTGAAGCACGTCAAATTGACGACATTACATGCCCCGAGGCTCTTTTGTCCTTGTTGCCATGTCTTCCCTTTTTGCAAGGAACTGGAGGTGCTACACCACCTAAAAACTGTTGTGATGGAGCAAATAGTTTAAATCAAAAGGCCAACACCACCCCGATTCGAAGGGATGTTTGCAATTGTCTCAAACCCGCAGCATCGAGATTTGGAGTTAAACCTGACAAATCAAAACAACTACCACAACTTTGTAACATTACTCTGTCGGTTCCTTTTGATCCTAGCATTGATTGCAACACGTAAGTAATATTTCTTCATAATACTTGATATAAAAATATGAGATGCATATTTTTTATAAGAGTTTAATGTTTGAGGTAAATATTTTTATTTTTTAAATTAAAATAAATGAAAATGTTTACGTCCTTATCGCCTAAAACATACGTCTCCTCCATGAAATCAACTATGCATAGTATTATTTGATTGAATATTTAAATAATTTTATAACCATTATTTGTTTTTTGTGCAGGGTTCAATAAATCTATTTCACGGGGACGGTGTTTATCGCAAAGATATATAAAATAATTGTATTAAGAAATTCTTAATTCCATTAGTATATGTATTTTCTCTTTTTACTTAAGTTGAAGTTGTCACTCTCGTGATGTATTTTTTAAAAATTATTTTGATTTAGTTATTCTCTTCTTCTTTTTGGCTATTGTCCAACACACCTAATAACTAGAAAAGATTAAAAAATAGTGTTAATTGTTAAAACTCATACATCCACATTTATGGTCTAATAGGTCATATACTAGCACTACAATTTTAAGCTTTTTAAGTTATTCTAGAAATTAAATCATAAAACTTGTTAACAAAGTCTCATTTAAATACGTGTTAAAAAAACTCAACCAAATAAAAAACTAATAAAATAAATTTAAACTAGGAACATATATTTTTGTAGATAAAACAACTAAATGATAGAAACTTAATAAAAAGATATTGTTTGTGTATAATATTTGTGCAATGATAATTTACATTGTTAATCAATTATATTTGTGAAACTGTTTAAACCATTTAAATTTAATATAATTACCTTTGAATTCATCTATAAGATTATTTTCGTGTTAATTTTCCCTTAATTCAAACCTATTTTTTTTATATTGAATCTATTTATTTCAAATAAAGGATATTATTATATATCTATCTTTTATGAGAAATCTTGTAGGACATAAACCAAACCTAGCAAAATAAATTTGTACATCCGGTTAGAACTACGTTTAAAATTAGTATTATCAACGACATATTATTGTAGTCCAAATATTTACCAATACGCACTATTCATTATTAACTTTTATGCGAAGGATTCCACCATCACTAGCTTGATGTTTTTGACTTAAAATTAAAATATAATTAGTTTTTTGAAGTTTTCCACTCTACATCTTATCATCCTAGTTGACTACATTTTCAAATATATTTTATAATATATATATTATTTTTTGCATCTTAGAATATCTTTTGATGGAATTTTTTAATAATATGATCTTCAACAGTTAAATAGAAGGTGTCCACTAAATCCTACAACAGGGAATTATATTTTCTATGTTTATATATGTTTTATGAATGGTAAGATTTAGATCTACATAGTTCTTTAAGATCTGTTTTTGAACAATCATCATAAAAAAATTGAACCACTCTTAACTTCTCCAATCACATCGATAACCATTTTTTTGTTTTTAATCAAAAATTGAGTAATGTGGCTTGTTTTTGTAAGATATCTATATTGATATTTGTGATTTCAGGAACCAACATTTTGTTACTGATCTCAAGTCTAAGTGAGTCTTATTTAACTTATCCCTCCATCATTTTAGTCATGTTGTTTTGACTTTTTCGTGATATATCAAATATAAATATTTTCCACAATATCATTCTCACCCGATTTCCCTCCCGACTACCTTGTTTATGATTAAAAAAATCATAAATTATTTTATAATACAACATGATTTTTTTAATGAGATTAAGTTTATACCTCTAAACAACAATGGTGTAGATGTTATCAAGAGTTAAATATTATAAATATAACCACTTCAATAGTTTCACACGACTTAACGAGAAGATTATGAAAAAAAATATTTCTACAATGTTATTGCATGTATTCTTATACCATTTAAAACACTTAGTATTAAAAAGTAGTATATACACATATATGAAACTAATTAGAGCGTTTTAATTTTAATTTTATTTAAAAGATTTGGGTTGTTGGTCATGAAATACGAACAAAGTGTGTCTTGATTATCACATGAATTCTAAACAGTGCTTAAAATAAAACAAGATAAAATAATATTAATCATAAATATGTTTGTTACATTACTTTAAATATATTTTTTATGTTAATTTATAATAATTTTCTAATTTTAAATATTTTACTGAAAAAAGATAATAACTTGTTCTTTTATACAAAAAATTATCAAATAAATTATTAAATAAATATGTTTCAACCATCTATATATTTTATTTTTTTAAATCGTGATTCATTATTTTAATTCAAATAATTTCATATGAGTGTTAAATTGATTTTTTTAAAAGGTAGATAACCTATTTTTGCATGATGAATTTATTGAAACTTTAATATATTTTTCTATTTTCATTTTTATTATCATTTCATGATATTGATTTTGTATTTATTTTAAATTTCTTAATTTTTCATACAAATAATATTCCTACAAAAAGTAATAAATTTTTGAATCATATAATATATTTTTGTAAAACCTATCCTTTACAAACTAATCATTAATCAGTTAAAGATCTTAAATAGGAAATGGTTACAATATCAATCAATAATTTAATTTCCATTTAAAAACGATTAGTTTTCAAACCTTTTACATTATTTTTAACAAACTGTATATTATAATTTTATTATAAAACAAAAATAAGACTTAAGAAAAATAAAATTGAAAATACATTACAATGCAAGCTCGATTAAATTTACTATAAAGAAATATCGACTAGATAATTTGAATAAAACAACGAAAGTAAACCACGGTCATGTAAATCATATGTTGAATCTTGGATATAAACATTTTTTTCAATGAGTAAGATCGAAAATAAATTTACATACTCTTATAAAATCGACAAAAGGTAGAAAATTTTATTAATTAAGATAAAATTAATGGTCATATGAAATCCAATATGAAGAAATTTAAATGAGTATCTCTAGGTTAAAGCAGTAAGCTTTTTCAACAAAAATAAAAATTAAATACCCATAAATAAAATAAATTATGATCATTATTTTACTCTCCATTAAGGTTTATATCAAAAGATTAATTATAACCATTTTTGTTTCTTTCACTGTTAAAAAATAGAAATCTACTTTTGAAGTACTTAGTTTTGATTAAATATTTAAAGATGTACTTGCTTATTGATAAGAGCTATAATTTGGTACTCATTAATCAAAAAGTAAAATAACATTTGGTATAATAGTAAAATGGTTAATAGTTTGACTATTATTGTTATAAATTTTCTCATCTCTTATTTTAAATTATAAAGATGCAATAATTTATAATTTTAATCCTATTGAGTTTTAATTGCTTTAAATTATTTTGTTACTTTTCTTGTTTGAATTCTTATAAACCTTTTCAGAATTGTCTATTGATTTTCACTGATCTAATAATTTTAAATTAGAGTTCCGATCATGTGCAACACAAGGGAGAGTATAAAAATAAAACTTTGACAAGATTTGTGAATCAAATATATTATTAAAATATTTAATAGTTAGAATTAAATATCTTAAAGATTATACTAATTTTGTACATTTAGTGATTATTGCATATAAAAGTTCATAATTATTCCTATTATACAAATAAAAAGATAAATGAAATAATAAATTACTAATTAATCGTTACTTTAATAAACCAACATAGAAACAAAGAAGCCCCTAACAAATTACAATACAATGATATAGTACCATGCCTATAAATTAAGGCATACTGCGGAGATAAATCATTAACACATTCTACATAAAAATTATAAGCATACACATATTAAAATTATGATGATGGAGAAGAAATATGTTTCTCTTTTCATGGTTGTGGTGGTTCTAGGAATGATGGTATCAAAATTTGAAGCACGTCAAATTGACGACATTACATGCCCCGAGGCTCTTTTGTCCTTGTTGCCATGTCTTCCCTTTTTGCAAGGAACTGGAGGTGCTACACCACCTAAAAACTGTTGTGATGGAGCAAATAGTTTAAATCAAAAGGCCAACACCACCCCGATTCGAAGGGATGTTTGCAATTGTCTCAAACCCGCAGCATCGAGATTTGGAGTTAAACCTGACAAATCAAAACAACTACCACAACTTTGTAACATTACTCTGTCGGTTCCTTTTGATCCTAGCATTGATTGCAACACGTAAGTAATATTTCTTCATAATACTTGATATAAAAATATGAGATGCATATTTTTTATAAGAGTTTAATGTTTGAGGTAAATATTTTTATTTTTTAAATTAAAATAAATGAAAATGTTTACGTCCTTATCGCCTAAAACATACGTCTCCTCCATGAAATCAACTATGCATAGTATTATTTGATTGAATATTTAAATAATTTTATAACCATTATTTGTTTTTTGTGCAGGGTTCAATAAATCTATTTCACGGGGACGGTGTTTATCGCAAAGATATATAAAATAATTGTATTAAGAAATTCTTAATTCCATTAGTATATGTATTTTCTCTTTTTACTTAAGTTGAAGTTGTCACTCTCGTGATGTATTTTTTAAAAATTATTTTGATTTAGTTATTCTCTTCTTCTTTTTGGCTATTGTCCAACACACCTAATAACTAGAAAAGATTAAAAAATAGTGTTAATTGTTAAAACTCATACATCCACATTTATGGTCTAATAGGTCATATACTAGCACTACAATTTTAAGCTTTTTAAGTTATTCTAGAAATTAAATCATAAAACTTGTTAACAAAGTCTCATTTAAATACGTGTTAAAAAAACTCAACCAAATAAAAAACTAATAAAATAAATTTAAACTAGGAACATATATTTTTGTAGATAAAACAACTAAATGATAGAAACTTAATAAAAAGATATTGTTTGTGTATAATATTTGTGCAATGATAATTTACATTGTTAATCAATTATATTTGTGAAACTGTTTAAACCATTTAAATTTAATATAATTACCTTTGAATTCATCTATAAGATTATTTTCGTGTTAATTTTCCCTTAATTCAAACCTATTTTTTTTTATATTGAATCTATTTATTTCAAATAAAGGATATTATTATATATCTATCTTTTATGAGAAATCTTGTAGGACATAAACCAAACCTAGCAAAATAAATTTGTACATCCGGTTAGAACTACGTTTAAAATTAGTATTATCAACGACATATTATTGTAGTCCAAATATTTACCAATACGCACTATTCATTATTAACTTTTATGCGAAGGATTCCACCATCACTAGCTTGATGTTTTTGACTTAAAATTAAAATATAATTAGTTTTTTGAAGTTTTCCACTCTACATCTTATCATCCTAGTTGACTACATTTTCAAATATATTTTATAATATATATTTATTATTTTTGCATCTTAGAATATCTTTTGATGGAATTTTTTAATAATATCATCTTCAACAGTTAAATAGAAGGTGTCCACTAAATCCTACAACAGGGAATTATATTTTCTATGTTTATATATGTTTTATGAATGGTAAGATTTAGATCTACATAGTTCTTTAAGATCTGTTTTTGAACAATCATCATAAAAAAATTGAACCACTCTTAACTTCTCCAATCACATCGATAACCATTTTTTTGTTTTTAATCAAAAATTGAGTAATGTGGCTTGTTTTTGTAAGATATCTATATTGATATTTGTGATTTCAGGAACCAACATTTTGTTACTGATCTCAAGTCTAAGTGAGTCTTATTTAACTTATCCCTTCATTTTAGTCATGTTGTTTTGACTTATTTTGAAATATTAAATATTTTCCACAATATCATTCTCACCCGATTTCCCTCCCGACTACCTTGTTTATGATTAAAAAAATCATAAATTATTTTATAATACAACATGATTTTTTTTAATGAGATTAAGTTTATACCTCTAAACAACAATGGTGTAGATGTTATCAAGAGTTAAATATTATAAATATAACCACTTCAATAGTTTCACACGACTTAACGAGAAGATTATGAAAAAAAATATTTCTACAATGTTATTGCATGTATTCTTATACCATTTAAAACACTTAGTATTAAAAAGTAGTATATACACATATATGAAACTAATTAGAGCGTTTTAATTTTAATTTTATTTAAAAGATTTGGGTTGTTGGTCATGAAATACGAACAAGTGTGTCTTGATTATCACATGAATTCTAAACAGTGCTTAAAATAAAACAAGATAAAATAATATTAATCATAAATATGTTTGTTACATTACTTTAAATATTTTTTTTATGTTAATTTATAATAAATTTTCTAATTTTAAATATTTTACTGAAAAAAGATAATAACTTGTTCTTTTATACAAAAAATTATCAAATAAATTATTAAATAAATATGTTTCAACCATCTATATATTTTATTTTTTTAAATCGTGATTCATTATTTTAATTCAAATAATTTCATATGAGTGTTAAATTGATTTTTTTAAAAGGTAGATAACCTATTTTTGCATGATGAATTTATTGAAACTTTAATATATTTTTCTATTTTCATTTTTATTATCATTTCATGATATTGATTTTGTATTTATTTTAAATTTCTTAATTTTTCATACAAATAATATTCCTACAAAAAGTAATAAATTTTTGAATCATATAATATATTTTTGTAAAACCTATCCTTTACAAACTAATCATTAATCAGTTAAAGATCTTAAATAGGAAATGGTTACAATATCAATCAATAATTTAATTTCCATTTAAAAACGATTAGTTTTCAAACCTTTTACATTATTTTTAACAAACTGTATATTATAATTTTATTATAAAACAAAAATAAGACTTAAGAAAAATAAAATTGAAAATACATTACAATGCAAGCTCGATTAAATTTACTATAAAGAAATATCGACTAGATAATTTGAATAAAACAACGAAAGTAAACCACGGTCATGTAAATCATATGTTGAATCTTGGATATAAACATTTTTTTCAATGAGTAAGATCGAAAATAAATTTACATACTCTTATAAAATCGACAAAAGGTAGAAAATTTTATTAATTAAGATAAAATTAATGGTCATATGAAATCCAATATGAAGAAATTTAAATGAGTATCTCTAGGTTAAAGCAGTAAGCTTTTTCAACAAAAATAAAAATTAAATACCCATAAATAAAATAAATTATGATCATTATTTTACTCTCCATTAAGGTTTATATCAAAAGATTAATTATAACCATTTTTGTTTCTTTCACTGTTAAAAAATAGAAATCTACTTTTGAAGTACTTAGTTTTGATTAAATATTTAAAGATGTACTTGCTTATTGATAAGAGCTATAATTTGGTACTCATTAATCAAAAAGTAAAATAACATTTGGTATAATAGTAAAATGGTTAATAGTTTGACTATTATTGTTATAAATTTTCTCATCTCTTATTTTAAATTATAAAGATGCAATAATTTATAATTTTAATCCTATTGAGTTTTAATTGCTTTAAATTATTTTGTTACTTTTCTTGTTTGAATTCTTATAAACCTTTTCAGAATTGTCTATTAATTTTCACTGATCTAATAATTTTAAATTAGAGTTCCGATCATGTGCAACACAAGGGAGAGTATAAAAATAAACTTTGACAAGATTTGTGAATCAAATATATTATTAAAATATTTAATAGTTAGAATTAAATATCTTAAAGATTATACTAATTTTGTACATTTAGTGATTATTGCATATAAAAGTTCATAATTATTCCTATTATACAAATAAAAAGATAAATGAAATAATAAATTACTAATTAATCGTTACTTTAATAAACCAACATAGAAACAAAGAAGCCCCTAACAAATTACAATACAATGATATAGTACCATGCCTATAAATTAAGGCATACTGCGGAGATAAATCATTAACACATTCTACATAAAAATTATAAGCATACACATATTAAAATTATGATGATGGAGAAGAAATATGTTTCTCTTTTCATGGTTGTGGTGGTTCTAGGAATGATGGTATCAAAATTTGAAGCACGTCAAATTGACGACATTACATGCCCCGAGGCTCTTTTGTCCTTGTTGCCATGTCTTCCCTTTTTGCAAGGAACTGGAGGTGCTACACCACCTAAAAACTGTTGTGATGGAGCAAATAGTTTAAATCAAAAGGCCAACACCACCCCGATTCGAAGGGATGTTTGCAATTGTCTCAAACCCGCAGCATCGAGATTTGGAGTTAAACCTGACAAATCAAAACAACTACCACAACTTTGTAACATTACTCTGTCGGTTCCTTTTGATCCTAGCATTGATTGCAACACGTAAGTAATATTTCTTCATAATACTTGATATAAAAATATGAGATGCATATTTTTTATAAGAGTTTAATGTTTGAGGTAAATATTTTTATTTTTTAAATTAAAATAAATGAAAATGTTTACGTCCTTATCGCCTAAAACATACGTCTCCTCCATGAAATCAACTATGCATAGTATTATTTGATTGAATATTTAAATAATTTTATAACCATTATTTGTTTTTTGTGCAGGGTTCAATAAATCTATTTCACGGGGACGGTGTTTATCGCAAAGATATATAAAATAATTGTATTAAGAAATTCTTAATTCCATTAGTATATGTATTTTCTCTTTTTACTTAAGTTGAAGTTGTCACTCTCGTGATGTATTTTTTAAAATTATTTTGATTTAGTTATTCTCTTCTTCTTTTTGGCTATTGTCCAACACACCTAATAACTAGAAAAGATTAAAAAATAGTGTTAATTGTTAAAACTCATACATCCACATTTATGGTCTAATAGGTCATATACTAGCACTACAATTTTAAGCTTTTTAAGTTATTCTAGAAATTAAATCATAAAACTTGTTAACAAAGTCTCATTTAAATACGTGTTAAAAAAACTCAACCAAATAAAAAACTAATAAAATAAATTTAAACTAGGAACATATATTTTTGTAGATAAAACAACTAAATGATAGAAACTTAATAAAAAGATATTGTTTGTGTATAATATTTGTGCAATGATAATTTACATTGTTAATCAATTATATTTGTGAAACTGTTTAAACCATTTAAATTTAATATAATTACCTTTGAATTCATCTATAAGATTATTTTCGTGTTAATTTTCCCTTAATTCAAACCTATTTTTTTTTATATTGAATCTATTTATTTCAAATAAAGGATATTATTATATATCTATCTTTTATGAGAAATCTTGTAGGACATAAACCAAACCTAGCAAAATAAATTTGTACATCCGGTTAGAACTACGTTTAAAATTAGTATTATCAACGACATATTATTGTAGTCCAAATATTTACCAATACGCACTATTCATTATTAACTTTTATGCGAAGGATTCCACCATCACTAGCTTGATGTTTTTGACTTAAAATTAAAATATAATTAGTTTTTTGAAGTTTTCCACTCTACATCTTATCATCCTAGTTGACTACATTTTCAAATATATTTTATAATATATATATTATTATTTTTGCATCTTAGAATATCTTTTGATGGAATTTTTTAATAATATCATCTTCAACAGTTAAATAGAAGGTGTCCACTAAATCCTACAACAGGGAATTATATTTTCTATGTTTATATATGTTTTATGAATGGTAAGATTTAGATCTACATAGTTCTTTAAGATCTGTTTTTGAACAATCATCATAAAAAAATTGAACCACTCTTAACTTCTCCAATCACATCGATAACCATTTTTTTGTTTTTAATCAAAAATTGAGTAATGTGGCTTGTTTTTGTAAGATATCTATATTGATATTTGTGATTTCAGGAACCAACATTTTGTTACTGATCTCAAGTCTAAGTGAGTCTTATTTAACTTATCCCTCCATCATTTTAGTCATGTTGTTTTGACTTTTTTGTGATATATCAAATATAAATATTTTCCACAATATCATTCTCACCCGATTTCCCTCCCGACTACCTTGTTTATGATTAAAAAAATCATAAATTATTTTATAATACAACATGATTTTTTTTAATGAGATTAAGTTTATACCTCTAAACAACAATGGTGTAGATGTTATCAAGAGTTAAATATTATAAATATAACCACTTCAATAGTTTCACACGACTTAACGAGAAGATTATGAAAAAAATATTTCTACAATGTTATTGCATGTATTCTTATACCATTTAAAACACTTAGTATTAAAAAGTAGTATATACACATATATGAAACTAATTAGAGCGTTTTAATTTTAATTTTATTTAAAAGATTTGGGTTGTTGGTCATGAAATACGAACAATGTGTGTCTTGATTATCACATGAATTCTAAACAGTGCTTAAAATAAAACAAGATAAAATAATATTAATCATAAATATGTTTGTTACATTACTTTAAATATATTTTTTATGTTAATTTATAATAAATTTTCTAATTTTAAATATTTTACTGAAAAAAGATAATAACTTGTTCTTTTATACAAAAAATTATCAAATAAATTATTAAATAAATATGTTTCAACCATCTATATATTTTATTTTTTTAAATCGTGATTCATTATTTTAATTCAAATAATTTCATATGAGTGTTAAATTGATTTTTTTAAAAGGTAGATAACCTATTTTTGCATGATGAATTTATTGAAACTTTAATATATTTTTCTATTTTCATTTTTATTATCATTTCATGATATTGATTTTGTATTTATTTTAAATTTCTTAATTTTTCATACAAATAATATTCCTACAAAAAGTAATAAATTTTTGAATCATATAATATATTTTTGTAAAACCTATCCTTTACAAACTAATCATTAATCAGTTAAAGATCTTAAATAGGAAATGGTTACAATATCAATCAATAATTTAATTTCCATTTAAAAACGATTAGTTTTCAAACCTTTTACATTATTTTTAACAAACTGTATATTATAATTTTATTATAAAACAAAAATAAGACTTAAGAAAAAATAAAATTGAAAATACATTACAATGCAAGCTCGATTAAATTTACTATAAAGAAATATCGACTAGATAATTTGAATAAAACAACGAAAGTAAACCACGGTCATGTAAATCATATGTTGAATCTTGGATATAAACATTTTTTTCAATGAGTAAGATCGAAAATAAATTTACATACTCTTATAAAATCGACAAAAGGTAGAAAATTTATTAATTAAGATAAAATTAATGGTCATATGAAATCCAATATGAAGAAATTTAAATGAGTATCTCTAGGTTAAAGCAGTAAGCTTTTTCAACAAAAATAAAAATTAAATACCCATAAATAAAATAAATTATGATCATTATTTTACTCTCCATTAAGGTTTATATCAAAAGATTAATTATAACCATTTTTGTTTCTTTCACTGTTAAAAAATAGAAATCTACTTTTGAAGTACTTAGTTTTGATTAAATATTTAAAGATGTACTTGCTTATTGATAAGAGCTATAATTTGGTACTCATTAATCAAAAAGTAAAATAACATTTGGTATAATAGTAAAATGGTTAATAGTTTGACTATTATTGTTATAAATTTTCTTATCTCTTATTTTAAATTATAAAGATGCAATAATTTATAATTTTAATCCTATTGAGTTTTAATTGCTTTAAATTATTTTGTTACTTTTCTTGTTTGAATTCTTATAAACCTTTTCAGAATTGTCTATTAATTTTCACTGATCTAATAATTTTAAATTAGAGTTCCGATCATGTGCAACACAAGGGAGAGTATAAAAATAAAACTTTGACAAGATTTGTGAATCAAATATATTATTAAAATATTTAATAGTTAGAATTAAATATCTTAAAATTATACTAATTTTGTACATTTAGTGATTATTGCATATAAAAGTTCATAATTATTCCTATTATACAAATAAAAAGATAAATGAAATAATAAATTACTAATTAATCGTTACTTTAATAAACCAACATAGAAACAAAGAAGCCCCTAACAAATTACAATACAATGATATAGTACCATGCCTATAAATTAAGGCATACTGCGGAGATAAATCATTAACACATTCTACATAAAATTATAAGCATACACATATTAAAATTATGATGATGGAGAAGAAATATGTTTCTCTTTTCATGGTTGTGGTGGTTCTAGGAATGATGGTATCAAAATTTGAAGCACGTCAAATTGACGACATTACATGCCCCGAGGCTCTTTTGTCCTTGTTGCCATGTCTTCCCTTTTTGCAAGGAACTGGTAGTGCTACACCACCTAAAAACTGTTGTGATGGAGCAAATAGTTTAAATCAAAAGGCCAACACCACCCCGATTCGAAGGGATGTTTGCAATTGTCTCAAACCCGCAGCATCGAGATTTGGAGTTAAACTTGACAAATCAAAACAACTACCACAACTTTGTAACATTACTCTGTCGGTTCCTTTTGATCCTAGCATTGATTGCAACACGTAAGTAATATTTCTTCATAATACTTGATATAAAAATATGAGATGCATATTTTTTATAAGAGTTTAATGTTTGAGGTAAATATTTTTATTTTTTAAATTAAAATAAATGAAAATGTTTACGTCCTTATCGCCTAAAACATACGTCTCCTCCATGAAATCAACTATGCATAGTATTAATTGATTGAATATTTAAATAATTTTATCACCATTATTTGTTTTTTGTGCAGGGTTCAATAAATCTATTTCACGGGGACGGTGTTTATCGCAAAGATATATAAAATAATTGTATTAAGAAATTCTTAATTCCATTAGTATATGTATTTTCTCTTTTTACTTAAGTTGAAGTTGTCACTCTCGTAATGTATTTTTTAAAAATTATTTTGATTTAGTTATTCTCTTCTTCTTTTTGGCTATCACTACAAGAAAAACTCCCCCCTGCACATGATTATCACGTGGCAAAGGTGAAAATCACTTCACTAGTCAAAAATAGCGACGTGTTGATTCCGTCGCTGGAACGCGTGTGGCAACTTTTTGTGACGTGATAAACACTCGCTAATTTGCCAAAGGCAAATCACGTCGCAACATTGTGAATTAACTTCCTTCTGCGCTTAAACTTTGCCACGTGATATTCATGACACAACTTTGCCACATGAATATCACGTCACAACATTTGAAATGGATGGTATGTTGCCACATGAAAATCACGTGGCAAATTACCCACGTGATTTACACTTCACACTTAAAAACAAAATTAAATAAAAGATAAAATATATTGTTATTATAAATTATATTATTAATAAAAGATAAATAATTAATAAATAATAAAATATAGAATAATTAATAATTAAGTGAAATATTTTTAAATTAAAATTACACATATGAAAATGTATTATAAAAATAGCAAAGTAATTATTTATACAAAAATTAATATTTAAAACTAAATAATATACACATCAAATTCGTCGTCATCTTCATCGTCTTCACTTGTTCTTTGATTTTGATTTCTACTCATGGACTGCATAAATTGTCTCATTTGCTCCTCCATATCGTGTTGTCTTTTTTTCATTTCCTCTAATTCGGCCCTTTAACGCCGCCTCACGCTCCGCCGTCTCTCGTCTAGCCTCTGTTAGAGCCAGTTGCCTCACCGTTTCCCATCATTTCAGGTGTCAATTGTGTTGGACGGACGTTCCTTCCCCACTTGCAACTCTATCAAATAAAGTTTCTATCTCCGGTTCTGTAGTTGCCAGCCAAAGGACAACACCAAAAAACACCCATTACGTCCTTTCCCTCCAGTGACTAAGCTCCAAATATACATATCCACGCGTGGATCAAGCGGATTAGAACCAACAGGTGTATATTGAGGATTTTCAACTAGAAATTGTGTGAGCAATCTTTGATACTCCTCCTACACATACAACAAATAAAAATATAGATACAGTTGTGACATGAAAAGAATCCCACATATATTGTTGCCACATGAAATTCATGCCACAAACATTATTACCACGTGAAATTCACGCCACAAAATTGATAGAATTTTAACAAAAAAAAATAAAATAGAAACAACTTACTATAGTTCTTCTCGACCGATCATCAACCAAATCCCCCGATTTTTTGTACGGGTCTTCACAAACAACTCATTAAGTCGGGGGGGTCTTCCTTGTGCCTTAGTCTGATTAATATAAATAAATTTAATTAAACACATAATAAATCAAAATATAATTTTAAACCGTAGTTATAATTTTTACCATCCTTTTTGCATGTTCTCCAATGCTTATACTTCCTGTAGCATTAAGGCAACCCCCCCTTTCGGATGCTCTCATGTCTTTGCTTTTTGAGATTTAGCTTTAAAATTATCGGTAGCCCATAGGCAGAAGTTCGTCAAATACTTCCTTGCCTATCCAGTTGGGACGAATATGTTCGTTCTTCCCAATCAAGTCTGACACGCCTAAGCATGTCAGAAAGTCGGACAGATGTTCTTCCCCGATAATTTTTTCTAATCATATATTCATCCATTACATTCCACGTACACTTTTCCTACAATGTTGTATGACATTCAAAAAAATTGTTAGATAAGTGTTAGATAATATATTACAATAAATAACTAATTAAAATAACAACATAAAATTTATTTTACCTTAAATTTATCAAACCATTCATCTTTTCTCATCCTTGGAAAGTTCTTTGAATGACTTCCAAGCTTTTTTATACATTTGTTGAATCACATGTTTTACACACTGTGCAGCTGGCCTACTCGGAGAGAACTAAACAACAATTTGAATAAGTGTTAATTATAAACATGGAAACATGGAACATGTATACTAAATAAAATTTATAAATTAGATACTTACGATTTTCCACATGGCTCAATAAAATATCTGCCATCAATCATCTCATACTCTGTGGGATTTGCAGTTGGTTGCTCTAAAACATGGTCATCCTGCTGCTCCTGGTCATCCTGCTCCTCCTGCTCCTCAGGCACGGGTATATCTGTGGCACGTGGTGGGTGTTGGGGTGCGAGATCCCCCATGATGCGTGGATGATGAGGGCATGTGTGTGGTAGGTGGGGTGTGGGACCTCGAAAGCGTGGATGATGATGGTGTGTTTGTGGGATGCTGGGACGACAGAGGTACCTGTGTGGGATCTGGAAAGATCCCAGACTGCATGAAGGGTGGGGGTACCTGTGAGGGATGAGGAAAACTAGATCCCCCAGTCTGATGGTATGATGAAGTCCCAGATGGGCTAATAAAGGATGGGTTCCCAGATGGGCTAATAAATGATGGGTTCCCAGATGGGCTAATAAAGGATGGGTCCCAAGTTGGCCCATAGGATAACCATGGGATGATAGTAGCGAGAGAAAAAGGCTGTGAACCATGGTCATGGGATCTACCTGAGTCTGTGGGGGAGGATACCCCATAGATGACTACAGTGGCATAAAATGTTGAGAGGTCGTAGACATGGGCTCTACCTGACTCTGTGGGGAGGACATACGGCCGACTGAGGAGCCTCACATACCCTTATCCTCGGGCGCTGCTGACCCTTACCCTTATCGGTTCGGGGCGGCATTTTATCTACAATCAATAAACACATGTAATACATCCTACATTAAGTAACATTACACAGTACATTAAGTAACAATACATCATACTATCTATTCAAAGTCTTCATCTGTTCTGATACTATCCTCGGATACAAACTCTTCACATTCTTCATCCACATCATTTTCTGTCAACAATGTGGATGCATCAACTTGATGGCCCTCAACCACTGTATCACACAAACTTGTAATTTGTTCAACTTCAATCACATCATTAACTTGAGAAGTTTCATCATCTTGGTAAGCGACATCTTCGACTACTACATCATCGGCTTCGATATGACCCAATGGTTTTGTTTTGATTACAACACACCATCCTCGTTTACGTGGCTGAGTTGAAGGATAAGGAACATAATAAACTTGCCTAACAATATGTGACATTATAAAAGGGTCATACTCTTTGTACCTTCGATCCATACGAATCTCAACTGTGTTATATTTCTTATCTATTTTTGTGCCTCTAGCAGATATATCATACCAATCACAATAGAACAAGACAACTTTATTTTCGCAGTCCAAGTAATTGTATACCAACTCGTAATATGTGTTATTGTGCCATAGAAGTCGTCTTCACCACCATCTGTAACTCCTTTCACGAACACACCACTGTTTATGGTTTTTTTTTCCCTTCTGTCCATGTTTTAGTGTGAAATTTATATCCGTTCACAAAGTAAGTGTGCCATTCATTTGCACTTTGAACAGGGCCTCTAGACAAGTTTCTCAATGGATTATTTCTTGAGTAGGTGCAACAGCGCATGACAACTGCTCTTTGACCATGCTGGAAAATAAGCATGTGTGTCACTAGTATTCGGATGTTCACCGGTGCTTTGAAAGTAGGAGGTATTGAATGCCCTACAAAGAATATCAATATAAGTTTGAGTAAAAAGTTTGACATATTTAAACAATAAAGTTAAATAGGTGGGTATACTTACTCAAGATATGGTTTAACTTCAACGCAGTTAATCAAGACATGAACATGTGCTGCTAGCAATTCTTTTTGAGTCAGCCAATGTACATTCTTCTTACCAGATGGACGACCGGGAATACCGAAGACTGATAAGGTAAATTTACTTTTTTCATTAATGTTAAATTCATTCCTTATGATTCTTGGAGTTAACATCAAGTGATTGAAATAATGACTGCAAAAATGTGATGTTTCCCGATGCAAATAATGTGCACATATAGATCCTTCAACTTTAGCTTTATTTTTCACGGATCTCTTCGATCACCCATGAATCTTTCAAACGGATACATCCACCTATATTGAACAGGGCCTCCAAGATAAGCTTCATATGCAAGATGCACAGGTAGATGTTCCATAGAGTCAAAAAACCAGGCGGAAACACTTGTTCCAACTTACAGAGAATAACTGGAATATTTTTGTCCAACTTAACGATGTCATCCACTCTTAATTTTGATGCACAGATATCTCTAAAAAATTGACTAATTTCAGTGAGTGGATTAAGCACAGTTTAGGTAGTGAAGAGAACGCAATTGGAAGCAATCGTTCCATGAAAACATGGCAATCATGGCTTTTCATTCCATGCAACTTTCCGGTGCTAGAGTCAGCACACCTTGCTAAATTTGACGCATAACCATCAGGCATTCTCAATTCGTTTAACCATCGACAAATCGCTTTAGCTTCTTCGGAAGTTAGACTGTAATTAGCCTTGGGTTTTAGTAACTTCCCATTCGGTTTAACTTCAACTCCAACTCCTTTCGATTACACAAAATCTCCATGTCCTTTCTAGCCTTCTCATTATCCTTTGTTTTACCTTGAACATCCATCACTGTGTTAAACACGTTATCAAAAAAATTCTTCTCAATATGCATAACATCAAGATTATGTCGCAACAAATTATCTTTCCAATACGGAGATCCCAAAAATACTTCTTTTGTCCAGTTATGTGTATCCCCATATCCTTCAATTCTGCAAGCTTTACCATAATCTGTGAATTTTGGCAGTTCACTAACTCGGTTCCATACTTCACCGGGTGAGAAACGAGGGGGAGGCAAGTCTGTTACTCTTATGCCTTTTTTGAAGTCATTCTTATTTATTCGAAAGACATGATCTTCGGTAGGAATCTGCGGTGACAGTCAAACCACGAACTTTTCCCCCCTTTTTCCAACGTGAACGCATGAGAGTGTTCCATGCAATGCGGCATCCCATTTTCCATGTGTCCCCCAACCGGACAACATGCCATATGCGGGAAAGTCGTTTATAGTCCACATCAAGGCTGCTCGCATAGTAAAGTTTTGTTTGCAAGATATATCATAAGTCCATTCTCCAATCCATAACCTCTTCAAATCATCAATTAAAGGTTGTAAATACACATCTATTCCAGCTTTTGGACTCTTTGGACCTGGAATGAGGCAAGTCAAAAACATGTATGGTTTTGTCATGCACATCTCAGGAGGGAGGTTGTAAGGGGTAACAATAACTGGCCAACAAGAATATCCACTTCCAGACGCTTGGACATATGGAGTAAAACCATCAGAGCATAGTCCAAGTCTGACATTTCTAGGTTCTGCTGCAAAATCAGGATGTATCATATCGAAGTGCTTCCATGCCGCACCATCAGATGGATGTCGCATTGTGCCCGAACTTGTTTTGTTTTTTGTATGATGCCATGTCATTTGACTTGCACTATGCATTGAAGCAACATTCTTTTTAACCTTGGTATGATCGGCAGATAAACATGGACTTCACTGCCACATGTTTTTGCTTACGGTTAATGGCTTTACTGCGAACTTTGTATCTCAGACTCTTACAAAACTTACATTCCTCCAACGATCCATCATTAGTACCAAACTCATTATCGTAAAACACATGCAACCATTAGTGCAACAGTCAATCTTTCTTACCTCTAAACCCAATTCGACACCAACCCTTTGCATCATAAAAACTTGTGGGAAGGTTGTCTTCGTAGGAGTTGCGTCCAACATCATTTTGCAAAGAATTCCAAACACTGGTCAGGAACATTCCAATTGGCTTGGCGGCCCATAATCTCACACACATCGATAATTTTGAGTCTGACGACCCTTCAACAACGGCGTATTCATTTCTTGCAACATTGATAAAATTTTTGAGCTTCCTCATTCGGCAACTCCCTGATCGAAGTCTTGAGGTTCATCATAGGTCACGTTAACCCAAAAGCATCGCCAAGCATGTCACTGATCAAACTAAATTCTTCCCGTTGTTCCATATGTGATCGACTGCTAGAAGCATGTGTAGTCTAGTCCTTTGTACATTACTCGGCAACTGTTCTCCATTATAGTCCAAACCCAGTATTTTTAATGAAACCCTTCTCTTCAAATGACGTTCTACTTCCTCCGGTCACTAATTATAGGTCTACATTCACATTTTAGACAAGGACATCTTACTCCTCCTTCGCTTAGACAACATTCTTGAGCGAAAGCCATGTGATAAACCCTTTAACTCCTCCTCAAAGTTCGGTTTAAGTCCACGTCTTCCTGATACGTTCTATCGTACATCCAACTACGATAGTAATGAAAATATTCCATACTGCACATTTACAAAATCGTTACTATTTAATTTCAAAAGTGATATTCCTCTATCGTCCAATTTAAAAATCGTTCTAATCGTACATCCAACTAATTATTACGTACATTTAAAAAAATATATTATACTATTAATAATTATAAAAAATAATAACTATTATATACTTTATTGTTTACTAACAATATATTTATAAAACATATACCCTAATATGTGTTATTTAAAAAAAACATTTTTAGACATACATATTATTCATACTAATTTTTTTTATAAACATATTTTTAATATAAAAATATTAGAAATTAATGTTTTGTTTTTTAATACATTATTTTAAACATAATATTAATAATACACTTCTATTTATTTAGTTATCTAATAATAATATACACCTTATCATTTTTACTCAAAACCTAATCTATTATTTTTTTTTAAACTAACCATATTATCTAAATAATAAACTTCTATTTTTAGACATGATTCATATTATTTTTTCTAATAAACAAAATATTTCGTTTTTTTTTATAAATATTATTCTGTTTAATATTTTTGTTTAAAAAAAATTAATTTATATTTCTAAAAAATATAATGTGCACATATATAAAGCATTAAATAGTTCTAAACAAGTAAATATCAAAGTTTTTAATATTTTCCAAGCTTTACATGATTTTCTTTTGAAATTATAATTTCTCTAGAAATAATTAAAAATGATTTTATAAATATGTATTAATAGAGAGGATAGTATGGTATAATATTATATTTTATATAAAATCTATTTCTAACTATAAAAATTTAATACATAAAATTATTCTGTTTTTTTTGTATAATACATTAAATATATAATACATAAATATTCTGTTTTTTTAAACTATTATATATTATATTTCTAAACAAAATTCTAAACAATTCTGTTTAATATACTTAGGGTTATATTTGTTATAACAATTCTAAACAAATTCTAAATATATAATACATTAAATTTCTAAACAAATCTATTTTAATACATAATGTGCACAAAAACAAAATCCAGTCCAAACAAATTCGGTTTTCAATACATAATAATCACAACACATATCCGTCCAAACTCAAACATTTAACTAATCTGAAAATATTAAAAAAACAATTAAATTTCACATTTTGAATATACCTGGATGAAGACTTTGAATCTGTTTGCTCCAAATTCTTGAATGAATAATTCACTCTTAGCTATTTCTTAAAAAAAAAATACATAATTAAATAAATTCATATATATTAAACAGAATGGGTTTAAGTTGAAATAATAAAAGTATTTACCTTTAAATTTCCAATT